>NW_027526460.1:132515438-132580438 GCF_048455015.1 Haemaphysalis longicornis
TTGATTTTTAGCATTAACAGGCAAGTTATTCCATAATTTAATGGTTGCGAATTCAACTGTCTGTTTACCATAGTTTGTTCTAACTTTTGGGAGTAAGAAATTATGTTGTGATGCAAATCGCGTCATGTTGTGGTTAGTCAGATCAGTTCTACCGATTATAAAAAGCACACTCTTATCAGTAACAAATCTATGGGCGGTCATTCCAAGATTATATAAAATAAGTTTATCCAACGGGAGGAGATCTAGGTGCCGATATAAAGAAGTGACATGGGAGTTGAAAGAGCTAAAGGTCATTGTTAGAACTGTGCGCGGACCTTCCGTCCAGTCGTGGAGAGAGACCACAGAGGGACGACAGAACGGCCGGGCGCAGGAAAGGAAAAGCCATTAAGAGGCGCCTCTGGCAGTAACGGGACACCACGACTGGAGGGAGGGGCCGCTCGCGGAATTCGGGGAAGCGAGGGAGCGGCCGGGCTCTTGGTGACCGCGAAAGCGGAAAGCAAGGAGAACGACTCCGAGGGGCCCACGGACGAGCATCGCTCCGGCGACTGCTCGAATTGGCTCCAACGAGAAGTGTGAATAAACAGTTTAACGAACAAAATATCGAAGTGCTTCTTCTGGGTTAATTCAGAAACCTGCAACGACAGGAGAAGTATTCTCTTACAACACAATTTGGTGCCGAAACCCGGGAACGGATTACCACATCGACCGGACCCCACCGACTCCACTTCAAGCACCGACATGGAGATTCAACGAAAGAAACGACGGGCCATCCGATCACAGGTAACCCGCATCGTTAAAGAAATCGACGATTGCCTTGCGGCCAGCGCCGAGCCGACCGTCGACGCATTGAAGGCGATGCTGCAGCGCCTTGAAACAACCAGCCTCAAGCTGTCAGAAGTGGACGCGGCGATCGAGCGGTGCCTGACAGATGAGGACGCTGACGAAGAGTTCGAGCAGGTCTTGGAATATTCGGACAAGATCGCCAATTCCTTGGGCAGGCTCAAGCACAAGATCGAGACGCAGCGTCTTCCTCGTCAGGCACAGGCTCCAAGTACGAGCAGCAACGAGCCTCAACCGCAGAAAACTTCAGCCCCAAAAACGAAGCTGCCAAAATTAGAACTCATTCGGTTTGACGGCAAGCGAAAAAATTGGCAACCGCTTTGGGAACAATTCGAGCAATCAGTGCACAAGAATGCGGACTTGACTGCAAGCGACCGATTCCACTACCTGAGGTCCCTGCTCACCGGAGATGCTGCGGCTGCTATTGCAGGACTCCCAGCGACTGCCCAGTGCTACAGCGACGCCGTCGATCTTCTACAGCAGCGTTTCGGCAGCCCAGCGGCGTTGATACAAGAGCACATGCAAGGCCTCATCGACGCGCAGCCGTTGACGTCGTCAAAGAATGTGCCCGCCCTGCGGCGTCTTTACGACAGGCTACAGGTGCACATGCGAGGACTCAAGTCGTTAGGTGTGGCGGACGAGTCGTACAGCGCAATGCTCTACCCCGTGCTGCTACGTGTGCTTCCAGCGGACATGATTTTGGATTATCACCGCCGGCAAGCCGAGGATAGTGACGGGACAAGCAGTGCAGCATCAGCGAACGGCGACTCTGCATCAACCGGCTCATCAGCATCATCTCAAGGGTCTCCACTCCGATCTCTCCTCCACTTCTACCGACGAGAGCTGGAGAGCCGTGAGAGGGCAGCGGAAAGCCGACCCGACGACAACCACGGTAAGCCCCCGCCTCCTTTTCGCTAGCATCACGCGGCATCAGACAAGGGCCCCCCTAGAACCCCAACGGTAGCGGCCTTGCACGGGACGTCGTCCGACACACAGTGCTTACTTTGTCAATCGAAGGCACACGACACTCCCGACTGCAACGCAAAAATAGACCTGAGGGAAAAGAAGGCCATACTAACATCGAAAGGCAGGTGCTTCCGCTGCACCAAGCGCGGACACCTTGCAAAGCGCTGTAGGGCAAGCATCGAATGCAAAGCTTGCAAACGACGACACGCAACGACGATGTGCGACCCGGAGTTCTTGAGAAAAATGCATGCGCATGGCGAAGAAACGAAGGTGAAAGAGGTGTTTAACGCTCCCATCTCTCTGCATGCATCCGAGAACACAACCGATCGCCCCTCCATACTCATGCCGACTGTGACAGCGTGGAGCAGTGGACAGAGCACAAAGAGTATCACAAGAATCCTTTTCGACAGCGGCAGCCAACGATCGTTTATTACGGAGGAGCTGTCTCAGAGACTCGGCTGTCGGCCGCTCCGCACGGAGAAACTGTCGATTGGAGTGTTTGGAGGGCAGAGCGACGCACGAACATTCCGGGTGGTTGAGGTTCGCCTCATCAGCAGGCATAATGCAAACACGGAACGGGTAATTGAGGCGCTGGAAACACCCTTAATCTGCGAGCAACAAATTCCCTGCCCTGACGACGAAATTCGCAAGTCGCTAGAAGAACTTCGCTGCCCACTTGGTGACGACACAACAGTACTAACGAACGCGAGCACCGGAATCCTTGTTGGCTCTGATTATTATTGGGAGTGCATTACGGGCTCTGTAAGAAAGCTGCAAAACAAACTCATGGCAGTGGAGACAATATTCGGTTGGGCAGTTCAGGGTCAGACTTCGACAACATGTCAGCTGGTTAACTGTGCCCACGCGGTCGTCCTACGTACGACAGTAGCCGACCAAGAAACAGCGCCAATTTTGAGGCAGTTTTGGGAGCTAGAGGGCGTCGGTGTGTCGGAAACAACACAAAACCCCTCGAACTGTCAGGTTAAGGACGAATTCAAGAACAACATCGAGACAGCTAACGGCCGCTACCAGGTGAAGCTGCCGTGGAAGAATAACGTAAAGTTGGCAGACAACCGCGCAGTGGCAGAGAAACGATTTCGTTCCCTGACAAAAAGGCTCAACAGAGCCCCGGAACTCATGGAAAGGTACGACACCGAGATGCGGCGACTGATTGACGATGGCGTAGCAGAGGAAGCGCCCACTGATCCACACGACGGCAATCAGCGTACCTATTACATGCCGCACCAACCTGTTCTGCGAGACAACAGCACGACAACCAAGCTCAGAATCGTGTTCGACGCGTCATCGCACGGTACGGACGCAAACTCGCTGAACGACAACTTGGACAGTGGGCCAAATCTAAATCCAGACCTCGTGCGCCTGCTACTAAATTTCCGAAGCCACCCAGTCGCACTCGTCGCTGATGCGGAAAAGGCGTTTCTGCAGATAAGTGTCGCCCCTGAAGACCGCGATGCGCTTAAATTTTTGTGGTTTGCTCGTAAGCCCGAAAATGACAAGCCCTTGCCGGAAATCGCTGCATACAGGATGACTCGAGTGCCGTTCGGGACAACGTCAAGCCCTTTCCTTTTGGCGGCAACGCTGCAGTGCCACCTTGAGAAAATGGAGCAGCAATACCCAGAAACAGCGAAGATGCTGAAAAACTGCATCTACGTCGATGACGTGCTGTGCGGCGCCTCCAGCGAAGAGGAAGCGGTAAAGGTGTACGGCGAGGTTAACCGCATTTTCGCTGCAGCATCGATGCGCCTGCACAAGTGGGGGTCTAACAGTGGCCAAATGAGAGAACTTTTCGCGCAGGACAGCCTCAACGAAGTACCTCTTGGTCAACCCGCCAACCTGCTAAAGGTTCTCGGCCTTACGTGGTTACCTAACGAAGACCTCCTAACCTTTGCTCCAGATCCTGTCATCAAATTTTCTGCGGAGCAAAGAAACACGAAGCGCTTCGTCCTACAGACAAGCGCTCGGCTGTACGACCCACTTGGTTTCCTGTCAGCTTTCACAGTGAGGGCAAAAACACTCTTCCAGGAAATTTGGAAGGCAAACATCGCCTGGGATGATCCCTTTACCCGGGGTGTGCACGTTTCAACCTAATCCCATCTCCCCCGTTTCAGTCCAACCCTGCCAATCCACTGGTGCTCTTTCCCCCCCTTTTAACCCCCCCGCTTTCGAAACGACTGTGCACGCTGCCCCCTTTCCTCTTCTCCCGTGAACGCGGGCGGGGAGAACAGGGAAGGGGATAGACGGGGGGCCCTTGCCCCACCGTGATGAATGGCGATGCGCTGAAAAGAACAAGCAGAAGAAGAAAGTTGCTGTTGGAGGTTAGCGGAGGTAGAGATAGTGATCTGCAACTGTCGGGCGAGGCAGAACAAGAGAGAGAGAAAATAGCCGGAAGTTGCGAGGGCTGGTAAACGAGGGAGATAGAGTGTAGAAGGGGACCTGGCTAAAATATAAGAATGGTAAACAGGCTGGTTCACGGGTCTGTGTGAGGGGGTATTGTTATCGCCCTGTTCAATTTTCACAGCCTGCCTCCGCTCCCGTAAAGGGCCCCGCCAAGGTGCTCCACCGCTATCCATGACGTCGATGCTCGGGTACCCTTTCCGGCTGAGTCAATCTCTTCCTGGAAGCATTAGTGACGAGAATTGATTTTGGACTGTGTAACGTCCATGGATTCGTGTTAAAAAAAGATATATTAAAGTCACCAAGTAATTATAAATTAACTGTATGTGCTGTTAACCTCACAGCACTGAAGAAAATTAATTGCAGAACTCTATCGAAATCATAACGTAACTCCCAGAAACGTAACGCTCATTGCAGCTACTTTTTGAAACACAGTTCGGAATATCAGACTTTTTGCCGACGTAATTACATCCGCTTCTGCCATTTGAATTTTCATTATAAAACATTACGATGATAGCAACCATTGCTTTAAAATATATGTAGAAATCCAGAGGAATGTGTATCATTCTTAAGCCGCTTTTCCAGAGTGAGTTTTTGAGAGTCGAATACGGCAGCGAGTCGCGAAAAACGTTGTATTATTTTATTCTTTTAAAGTTTCTTTTGTTTCTTTTCGCCAATGATGTAAATATATACGATCATAGTGATGAAGGGCCTTTACTTCGCTAATGGTGTTTTCTTTTTCGGATGATGCAAGGCGTACTGCAGCGTTGGTGCGTTTACGTTATTTTTTATTCGTACTATATTTCCACCTTTAATTTGCGGATTGGTTTGTTTGTTGTTTGCTTTTAGGGGGAAATGTATAGGATCCATATATTTTTGTTTTGTCAGACCATTTTTGTTAAAATTGTATTTTTTCTATTTTATTTTTGTGATATTTAAAACTTATGTCCTACCAATTATCTCCATTTAGGCCATTATAACTAGCCACTCAAGGTAAAACTTCCACCAAATCTGCATTTTTGTGGAAATGCAGGGCGTTACACGGTTCGCAATCTCGCGATTTATATTTCGTATTTTGAGTGTTGTTCAGAGGACTTTTCTTCTCTATTCTTCGGTTTTGTAGGGTATAATATGCATATTTTTAACTTGGTCAGATCATTTTCGTTAAAATGTTAGGTTTCCTGATTTAATAATAATGTACGCTGATTGCAACATGAGCAGGCTTCATTTTAATTACGGCGTGAATATGAACGGTACCAACGGAGTCAAAATTGTACTGAGAGTCGCAAACTGTCATTGGCCAAATACACCGTCATTTTGTCCTCGTTATGGATATGCATATTAAAGTTAGCTGTTCTGACTTCCACACTTCAGTTCTTTCCCCAGAGTGTACGTAGTCGTTCTGCAGTCAGTCCGTATTTATTCGTTTATTTATTTATTTATTTATTTATTTATTTATTTATTTATTTATTTATTTATTTATTTATTTATTTATTTATTTATTTATTTATTTATTTATTTATTTATTTATTTATTTATTTATTTATTTATTTATTTATTTATTTATTTATTTATTTATTTATTTAAATTACTACATTCGTCCAAAGGGAATTTTTGTAGGAGATACATAGAAGAATGTGTACAGTACGAAAATGGACTCATCAATCTCACACTAAGGCAAAAATTATACGCATAAAAATATACAGGGACATTTATTAAAAGATTTCAACTAAGAGAGTTGCTCAACATGAAAGAAGAGCAAAGACAAGGGGAAAATTAAAAAAAAAGGTAAGAAGGAAAAACGCGAAACAAGAAAAGGACGGACATCATATGACACTAATCAAAGGGGTGATAAAAACTTTGCAATGAGCAGCATTGTGAAGTAGTAACAAAATATACATACACAAATAAAAACCGGAAAAAATTCATGACAACTGAAGTTATAGATGCTGCGTTCTATGTATTACAACGTTGTTTGCTACAATATATCCCGTCACTTAAAGTAATGAACTGGCGATTTTTTTGGATTAATTTTTTAAAGAAGAAAGATAGCGAGAAGAAAGGCACAACTTCAAAGAGAAAAGGCAGTGAATGAAAATTATTCTGCACACAGAAACAGAATGCAGTTTTACGCGCCCTAAGCCTGCTTTCTTTTGGCTCTTTCTTTCTTTCGTTTTCTGTTTTTCTCGGCAAAACAGGGGGCCAACTCCACTCACTAAATCTAAACTCAGAAACTAAAACTCGCAAACTAAAAAAAAAAAAGAGAGAGAGAGAGAGAGAGACGTCGCGGTAGCCCTCTTTCCTCTTGACAGGAAGCCCTCCGCCCTGCCCGCAAGGCCGTGCCCACGCAAGAGAATCTCCCGCCCCCCCCCCCCCCGCCCCCCCCCCCCCCCCCCCCCGCAGGTAGAGGGGCGAGCAGATTCCAGGGTGCTTGTGGCACGGGTAGAAAAAGCATTGACGGACTCTGGTAGCACGCAGGGGAACGGAGAGGGGGAACAATAGCGGGAATTTACCTAATATGTTTTCTGGTTGAAATGACATCAAATCACAGTTGTATGTTTGGAATGCCTGTGAAACGAGTAATCTTAGCTCTACTAACACGGTGACCTGACCAGCTGTAATATTGATTAGTTGAGCCCACTAATTGGGGTTATGGAAATCGGAAAAGGTTTAGGTTGCATTATTACTGGTGGACCAAATAAACGCGTGGCATCACTGTCCGAAAACGTTCGTATCCCACACAGAAAAAAGCGTTTCTTGCGCCCATACCACCAAGAGATACGAAAACAAAGGGCCGACTGAAAAAAATAAAAGTTTCCGCAGTGTCAAATCAGGGACTTAAATAAAACGATTAAATTTTGGAGAAATAGCCGCATCAGCATACTTAATAGTTCTTGGTTGGCTGTATAACATTACAGAATAACAGAAATGTCGGTTTTAGCTGAAGCAATGAACAGAAGCAACGCATTGACTTATTATAATAGCGAAAATAGAGACAGTTGGTGGAAAGGGATTACAAAAAATAAAAGGCAGCAAAATATATAAAAGTGAACATACGAGATCAAAATTAGGCACCTTATATATCCCCCCCCCCCAGATAAAGACACAATAAAAAAAGCCTATAAAAGAACTACCGGTACACGAAAAGAAAAATACAAAAACGGACCAAGCACTTAACATCCTGCGGTTGTGCGAAATGTGTGATTGGCTGAGTTAACACCCTTAATCGTTATATTTAACTGAAACGGAAATAATGGGTCGAACAAAATAATACGGGAAAATAAAAAATATATATATAACAGTATACTTGCGAAATATACCATATTTTTACCCCCTAAACAAAGACTTAGAACAATGAAAAACCCCTCAAAACAACGACGGAAACAGGAATAGAAAATTGTCAAAACTTACCGTAGAGTGCCGTGCATTTGCCCGAAAATGCGGAATCGGCGGACGTAACACATTTAATTGTTATAATAGCGTAGATAGCGATAATTAATCGCAGGGAATGTGAAAAGGGATGCATACAAAAACGTAAAAATCCTAAAATATGTACGAAGAGTACCAATGAAATAAAAAATTTTTACCTTATATGCCGCCATCAGGAAGCGACGACAAAATTAAAACAAGTCTTTTTTATCTTATAAGCCGCCCTCACGAACCGACGACAAGAATTAAACAATTCTTACAGGATGACGGAAACACGAATAAAAAATTATGAAAAGCACCATCGCCCAAAAGGCATTGTTGTAGGAGATGCATAAAAGAATGTGCACAGTCCAAAAATGGACTCACCAATCTCACGCTAAGGCAACAAATATACAAGCATAAAAATATACATAGACATTTATTAAAAGATCGCAGCCAATAGTGTTGCTCTACACCAAAGAACCGTCGAAGAGAAAGGAAAGAAATAAAAAAGGAAAGAAGTTTGGAAAAGGCGAAGGAAGAGAAAAAACGGGCATCGTATAAAACCAATCAAACGGGTAATAACAATATTGCAATAAGCAGAACTGGGCAGTAGTAATAAAATATACAAGTAACAAATAAAAGACAGGAACAAATTCACGGCAATTGAAGTAATGCTGCGTTCTGCGTGTTACAACGTTATCTGCTACAATATCCGGTCACTAGAAGTTCTGCCTTGGCGAGGTGAAAAGACTTATTTTTAAAGAAAAAAGATAGAGAGAAGAAAGACCAAATTCAAGGAGAAAAGGCAGTAAATAACAATTAATCCGCACACAGGAACAGAATGCAGTTTACGCGCTCTGACTCCGCGTTCTTTTACCTCTCCCCTTCCCCCGCGTTCGGTTTTGCTCGGCAAAAAAGAGGGGCTGCTCCGCTCACTAGAACTAGACTCTCAAACAAAAACTAAAACTCACAAACTAAAAAAAAAAAAAAAAAAACGTCGTGGTAGCCCTCCTTCCCCTTGACCGTAAGCCCTCCGCATCCAGACAAGTTCACAAAGGCCGCGCCCACCCGTGGGGCCCGCGCGGGGAGAGGGGCCAACAGTTTCAAGGGTGGTTCTGGCCCGGGTGAAGTCGCACGAAGGGGAAAGGAAAGGGGGGATTTCCCCGCGTGGCAAGTGACATGCGGGGGAATCGGCACTGTGATTTCGGAACGGGAGGATGGCCCGCGGGGGGCGCGTGCTACACCCCCTTACCCGACCATCTACTGATCGAATGGACGAAGTGGTGCCAGGAGCTACCTTTGCTCAGTGAGATGAGCATTCCCCGAACGTACGAGGGAAATATCGGAGGGAACCCTGTGCACCGCACACTACACGTGTTTTGCGACGCCAGCCAGAAGGCGTACGGTGCGGCTGCATACCTGTGCACAGAGAGCAGCACAGGAGAACGAACCTGCTCCCTGATCATGGCCAAATGCCGCGTGGCACCAGTGAAGCCCATCACATTGGCAAGGCTGGAGCTGATGGGAGCCTTGATGGCATCTCGACTTTGCCAATTCATCGGGTCAAGCCTCAAGCTTCATATCGACAGCGTCCACTTGTGGACGGACTCGATGATCACCCTTCACTGGATCCGAGGTGACGCGACAAGGTGGAAGGAGTTCGTTAAGAACCGGGTTGCAGAGATCCAACAAAACACGGACGTCGCACGGTGGAGGCATTGCCCAGGCAAAGGTAATCCCGCCGATCTCATGACGAGGGGCATGACCGCGGCTAGCCTAAAATTGAGCGACATGTGGTGGCACGGTCCATCATGGATAAGACAACAGGAGGAAGTATGGCCGCCCGAGGAGCGTCCGTCTGGTTTCACGCCTGAAGAGTTGGAAACGAAAAAGGAAGTGAATGTAGCGACAACGACTTGCGAGGAACAACCCGATCTCCTGAAGTTGACGCGTTTCAGTTCGGCGACAAAAATGAATCGGGTGACGGGTTGGGTTATGCGCTTTCTGCATAACCTGCGAAGCAAGGAAAAGACGTCCGGTCCATTGACGGCAGCCGAGATTGAACGAACCGAAGAGTACTGGCTGAAGAAAGCTCAACAAACGGCCTTTTCGGACGAAATACGCCGCACGACACAGCGTATGAAGCTTTCAAACGACTCTTCGTTGAAGGACTTTAACTTGTTTACAGACGAAAAGGGCCTGCTCAGAATACGCGGCCGACTCTGCTCTGCGAACAAGATGAGGGATGAGCGACACCCGATCGTGATGCCCAAGGAGCACCGATACACAGTCCTGCTGGTAAATCGAGCACATTTGCAACTCCTACACGCGGGCGCCAGAGACACACTCGTGCAGCTGCGCGAACGATACTGGATTGTGCGTGGACGCCAACTCGTGAAAAGTGTGGTGCGATCTTGAGCTGTGTGCCGGCGGTACAGTGCTTCCCACATCGAGGCAGACACCGGACTCCTTCCCCCCCGAACGGACCACCAAAGCAGAGCCCTTTGAGGTTGTCGGCATTGACTTTGCCGGCCCCCTTTTTGTGAACGAGAAGGACAAGATGGTGAAAGTGTATATAGTGTTGTTTACCTGTGCCGTGACGCGTGCAGTGCATTTGGAACTCGTTACGGACATGAGCACAGGAACTTTCATCCATGCCTTTCGTCGCTTTGTGTCACGCAGGGGGTTATGCCGAGTAGTTTACTCGGACAATGCCTTGACTTTCAAACGCGCCTCTAAAGACATGGGCAATCTTTGGAAGGCCCTGCGGCACCCCGATTCCCAGAGCTACTTCTCCAACTCGGGCATTGAGTGGAAGTTTATTGCTGAACGAGCGCCGTGGTGGGGAGGGTTCTATGAGAGAATGGTTCGAAGTGTAAAATTGGCCCTAAAGAAGACCATCGGCCGGCAGACCCTTGGCTTTGTCGAGCTGTCAACGGTGCTCGCCGAGGTCGAAGCAGTCATAAATTCTAGGCCCCTCACTTACACTTACGACGACCCTAACGATGGTGCCCCCCTCACACCAGCCTGCTTCTTGGCCGGAAGACGCCTAACCACACTGCCACTGCACGAGGAAAAATTCGTGGAAAGCTCTGCGACCTCGCTCCGACTGCTCTGGCAAAAACGAAAGCAGATCCTGCATCTGTTCTGGAATGTGTGGCGAAAAGAGTACTTGGGGCAGCTTCGTTCGGCCTACGCCTCGAAGAAAACGAAAGGAGGGGTCCCTGGGGTCGGCGACGTGGTGTTAATACGGGAGGACCGCCCGCGGCTGCTCTGGAAGACCGGCATCGTGACAGCAGTGTTTCCCGGCCGAGACGGCAAAATCCGCTCTTGTGAGGTCAGGGTGCCGCAGGGAAAAACAGTAAAGCGACCGGTTCAGCTCCTGTTCCCATTGGAAACAACATAACGTAGAATGAGCCCTGTCTCATTGCGGGGGGGGAGTGTTAGAACTGTGCGCGGACCTTCCGTCCAGTCGTGGAGAGAGACCACAGAGGGACGACAGAACGGCCGGGCGCAGGAAAGGAAAAGCCATTAAGAGGCGCCTCTGGCAGTAACGGGACACCACGACTGGAGGGAGGGGCCGCTCGCGGAATTCGGGGAAGCGAGGGAGCGGCCGGGCTCTTGGTGACCGCGAAAGCGGAAAGCAAGGAGAACGACTCCGAGGGGCCCACGGACGAGCATCGCTCCGGCGACTGCTCGAATTGGCTCCAACGAGAAGTGTGAATAAACAGTTTAACGAACAAAATATCGAAGTGCTTCTTCTGGGTTAATTCAAAAACCTGCAACGACAGGAGAAGTATTCTCTTACAACAGTCATGATTCGAATGGCTTGGTTTCGAATGCGCTTCAAAGGGATTAAATGAATATCGTAAGTTAAACCCCAGGATGAAATGCAATAGTTTATATGGCTGTAAATAAAAGCATAGTAAAGCGTTAGAAGCGTAGGCAGGCGGAAATAATTTCTTGTCTTAATTAATACTCTGATCCCATAAGCCATCTTCTTTTTTAGTGAGTTTATGTGGTTAATAAATTTTAAGGAGCTGTCAAGTTCAACCCCCAAAAATGAGCATTGATCAGACGGTGGGATAGCATCAGAGTTAATGTAAACAGGAGCAATAGAAGTTAGAGTCTTCAAACGAGACGAAAATACGACAAATTTAGTTTTGGAAGGATTGATTAATAGACCATTGCTCTGAGACCATGAGCAAATGTTACTAATATCGATGTTGAGGTTTGTAGTAAGGATGTCAATAGATGAATGTGACGAGTAGATGGTGGTATCATCAGCATAGAGTAGGCAATTAGACAATTTGAGGCAGGTAGGAAGGTCATTGATATATAATAAAAATAAAAGAGGGCCGAGAATGGAACCTTGCGGAACGCCTACGTTAGTGGTTTTAGTGTCAGAGAGTGTACCAGAAATATTAATAATTTGTTCACGATTAAATAAGAAACTTCGTAATAGTTGCAGCGGCGGTCCGTTAATACCGTACAAGGAGAGTTTCGAAAACAAGATGTCATGATTAATGGTGTCAAACGCCTTGGAAAAATCGATGAAAATACCCCCCACAAACTTGCCCTGGTCAATTTCGTGTTTAATATAGTCTGTCAGAGCTATGAGTACAAGGTTGGTGGATAAACCAGGCCTAAAACCGAATTGCCTAGGTGTTAGCAAATTAAATTTATTTAGATATGATGAGAGGCGTTTTTCTACGATTTTTTCGATGACTTTGCTGAAAAATGGTAAGATTGAAATCGGGCGGTAGTTATTCATTATTGCCTTATCGCCTTTTTTGAAAACAGGAATTATCAAACTAATTAAATCAATTAAATTAAATCAATTACGATCCAAATAGCTCAGATTCTGCCTAATCTGAATCGAACCGGTTTTCTTTAAAGCAAAGCTTTACTAATCGCAATCATGGAGGATTTGACCTTCATTTGACCGCAGCTGCGCCGTACAGCATCACGTAACTCAAAGGGCCGAGCTCCACCGACAATGGCGTTCACAGCGTTCCCTGCCCATCCATCACCGCCGCCGCTGCTCCCGTCTTGGCGCGTGCATGCTCGTAACTGAGTCGCTGCCTGACCACGTGACTGGGTAAGTGTAGGCAACGTTTATGTAGGCGTGCTTGGCCATGAATCAGAGCGTGGCGGAGCCGCGTCCTCTAAGCGTTGGGCGGAGGCGGGGGGCTTTGAGTCGTCGTCGGGAAGCGGCTTTTGACCACTCCTCGGATATCTCCCGGCGAGCTACTTCACTGCAGAGGGTCTGGAATGCCAAACGCGTGAAGCTAGCATCGGAGACTGAGGAACAGCGAGCCGTTCGGCTTGGGAAACGCCGGAAGCGGGCCCACAATTGTATACAAAGGCAGGCTTGAGCGAATCGTATAATCATCATCAGCCTATCTAAGCCCACTACAGGGCAAGGGACCCTCCTATAGATCACCAAGTATCCCGGTCCTGTACGTATGCGACCAATTTATCCCCGCAAACTTCTTGATCTCATCTGCCCACCTAACTTTCTGCCGTCCCCTGCCACGCTTGCCTTCTCTAGGGTTCCACTCTGTTACCCTTAATGAGCAATGGTTATCTTTTCTTCGCATTGCATGCCCTGCCCACACCCATTTCTTCTTCTTAAATTTCTACTAATATGTAGTACTTATCCACTGTTTCCTGTTTTCTGACCCACTCTG
Organism: Haemaphysalis longicornis; assembly: GCF_048455015.1. Classification (NCBI taxonomy): domain Eukaryota; kingdom Metazoa; phylum Arthropoda; class Arachnida; order Ixodida; family Ixodidae; genus Haemaphysalis; species Haemaphysalis longicornis. The sequence continues at coordinate 132,528,764 of NW_027526460.1, forward strand.
CTCTCTCCTTGTCCCTTACGCTACACCTATCATCTTCCGTTCCATCACTCGCTGAGTCCTCCTCAATTTAAGTTGAACCCTTTTAGTGAGCCTCCAAGTTTCTGCCCCCCCCCCCCCCCTTTGTAGGTGAGCACTGGTAAAATTTAGCTGTCATACACTTTCTTCCTCAGGGACAATTGTAGGTTGCCATTCATATCTGAGACTCAGCGGTGGCGTAAAGGTAGCGCATCCGCCTCGCGTGCAGAAGGACCGTGGTTCGAATCCCGGTGTCGTAAAATTCACCCCGTATTAAAAAAAGAAAATCCGCGTGTTGTTGGAATTTTAGATGGAGGCTTGGGGTGCCGCCTGATCCCGGCGACCATTGCCGGTAACGCCCTCCTTCACCGGAGCCCCTTGGCCACAACCTCCCATGAATGCGCCAATTAATCCTCGGCCCTCAGTTTCCAGTGGCTGCGAAACAATTGGCCACGGCGGCGGTCAGACCTGTGACGGAGCAGAGGGTGCTAAGGATAGTATAATAATTACAGGCAAACCAAACGTTAACCAAGTGAAACCGAGTCTTAACCATGCTAAGTCAAGCTTCGCTTTGCATATCCAAAGTTAGCTGAGCTAAGCCGCAGCGAGCACGAGGTCGCGGGTTCGATTCCCGGCCGCGGCGGCCACTTTTCTGATGGAGGCGAAAAGCAAAAACGCCCGTGTGTACGAGATTTCGGCGCACGTCAAAGATCCCCAAGTGGTCAAAATTAATCCGCAGCCCTCCAGTACGGCGCGCCTCATCGTCTGCGTTGCGTCGGCGCGTTAAACCCTACAATCAATCAATCAATCAGCTAAGCCGCAGCCATTCTTAGTTAACTCTTTACTTAGTGACATTCGTGTTGTAAATCTCACATTTGTACCAGTTTCGTAACGTTTGACTCTCTCGTAGTTCTGCTATATTAAGTTACATCTCTTGTATGTTTTATGTTCTCGTGCCTGTACCGTAATTCACCTGTTGAAATAACTTTTTTTTTGTTTTTGTATTCATGGCTATGTCTCGTTCTTTCCGCTGCTGCCGGGGAAAACCGCGCATTAGACGGCCACCTTCTCGTCGCTGGTGATCTGTGCAGTCGATGGGTTTGTTCTCTCGACAGAGCTGACTGCCAATCCTTTGTTTCACACACGTATAAACGGTGATAGTGGGCATGCAACTGGTATTTGAAAGAGTGTGCATAACTTCGAGCAGTGTTGACATGTAGCGGTGAATTGTGAGCGAAACTTGGCAAATATATTCCGCATCACATGCGGAATTGCGGACACGTAAAGTAACATGGACGTAGTCTTCATATGCACACATTAGTTTTAATATCAATGGTGAATGGTTGAAATAAAAACAAAACGTATGAATATTTTTTTATAACTGAACACTCCAAACTTGTACCAAAATGAACACAGCTAAATCTCGCCCAGGCTCCACCAGTATGCATGGAAAGCTTATGAGAGGAACATTGAAAATGTTACAAGAAAGTGGCTGTCATCGTGTAGCGGTGCGCCCGACACTTGATACCTAAGACGTTTAAAGGGGCCCTAAATAGGCTTCCGAAGGTCGCCATTTCAATCGCGCAATCGCTAGAGTACCCCTTCACGACAACGTGTACCAAATATTACACCTCTGCGTAAAGCAGGGGCCGCACAAACACGAAAAAAAGATTTCAGTTTCTCTCCTGGCTCACCAACCATACCTTGCCGCCACACTTGCGCGCTCTGACGCAGTTCTTTCCGGCTCTGACGCGCCTCTATGACGCACGAGACACTGCCCAGTGCGGCGCCGCGAACGCGAACCACAGCGACAGCGCTCACCGTGCAACCGGAATCTGGTGGGCGGAGCATGCGCGTCGAGTGCTAAAAAAAAAGCGCGCGCAGGGCTTGGCGCAGCCAATGACTGCACGTACATCAAGGAGGGTGATGGATTGCCCTGTTTCTCTCGGTGGTCTTGCGCCGGGTCGATGACGTCGCGGCTTCCACAGTGCTTCGGAGGAGCTACTAGAGGAGGAGAGCCCCAGGCCTTATGGGTGGCCCCTTTTAATGAGCGATAACTCGGCTAATACTTAACGGATTTAAACAATTTTTGCGGGATGACGTTCCTTGGATAGTACTCCAGTGACTGCGCACGCAAAATCGTAACATTTGGCAGCCTATTTAGGGCCCCTTTAAGGCCCTAAAATAGGTAAGACATTTCAAAATTGTCGTTCATGATGCTCTAGCTGTTGATATTAACTCACAAGTTTACAATTTCGCAGCCAATAAAGAATGCCAAATAACAAAGCAAGCCTTTCACAGTATTTAAAAGCGTGCGTTGCATTTTGTGCCAGCGGTTTCTATCGCCAAGTTGACGGTGTTTGCCTTGTCAGAGTTTCCCATTTTCCAAACCGTTACTGACGACTACATCATCATGTAACTTGGTATTGATTTGCGAGCATACACCTGGTGCTACGGCGGGTATCGACAGACGGGTTTTAAAATTCTGACATAAAATACGATACAAATTAACCAAAAGTGGAAATGCGATTTTGAATAAAATATACATTTTCAACTGAGTCAAGACAACCTTCTATAAATAAACAAAAAGTTGAACACGAAACTTCTATTTCCGAACAAACGCTTGGTTTAATTTTGTTCGAAGTCACATGAAAGACCAGCGTTCACGTTCACCACTTAGGAATACGAAGCGAAATGAGCGCGACGGCCTTACTATAGGTGTGATGCTTTTATAAGAAACCTGTAGTAGGTGCCTGCTCCTGTAGCCAAAGTATCAGTGCGCTGTTGAGAATGCAAACACATCGAAAAATATAAATCCTTACCTCGTTGAAGCACAAACGACACCCGCCAGATATAGCCCAGACAACCCCGGTATGTCCTTTAAGTATTTAGTTATATAATAAGGAACGATCTAAAAAACGAAAAGACAAAATATACACAGAAATATCTTAAAAATAACGATAGCGATTTAATCGAATATTTTGCCCTTGATGAAACATATGCTTTTGTGTAGTATTGCATGTTTGCACTGCTAACTTGATTGTTATAAACTTGCAGTGTGGGAATCTCGCTGGAAGGAAAGTTACCTGAACTCAAAATGCAAGGAAAGAGGTTATCTTGCTGTCATACTCTGGGTACGAAGCTAGCATCCAGTGATCCTGTTATTGGGCATTTTCAATGAAATAATAAAAAGAGAACTATAGAAATTCACTGCGTGCGATGCTGCGTATGTACAACATGCGAGCGCAACGCTTAGCGTTGTCAAAAACGATGTTTTAAAGTACACAAGCAAAGCCAATCCTCACAGTGCAGGGGTGAGATACACGCATCAGGAGATAATTAAGAGATTACTCAGATTAGCTTTAGCACCGCGTGAAAAATTCATTAATCTTCCCCACGGACGAGTATCCGCGGATTATTGCGATTATTGTGACCCCTATATCGTAATGCTAGTAGAACCTCGGAAATCTACATTCTGCACAGGAAAGTATTTGAGTATGCTATTATTTTGAGAAATTACTTCGAACACTGACTCTAGGAAACCTTCGCCCTATCTCACTCACATTGGGTGCTGGGAAACTGTACGAACATTCAGTACATAGCAGCTTGGTGTCATACATCGAGGATAATGATCTGTTCCCAATGACCATGTTTACGCTTTTGACCCCATCTGTCCACGCATGCAGGGTATGTTAATCCAACTTAAGCTGGACATTATTCATCGCCTCTAGTCATAACACAAGCGCTGCATAAAACACTAACTGTTTTGAATAAAACAAACTTGTATTTTGTCTGCATGGTCCCTTTAAGGCCTTCCTTTTCCAATACCTTAAACAATGGTGAAGCCCAGCAGCTTGGCGTTTATGTCAGCGCAAGTAAAATGAAATAAATGATTCATACGAACAGAAATATACGCATACGGTTTACATTTCCTGCCTCGTGGAATTGGCAAATGAGTATTTGAAAGGAGACATGGCTTCACGTTACCTGGTCGACACTCTTTATGTCACCTAGCAACCCAGGGTCACAGCCGCGGAACCAGACAATCAGGGCGAATCCCGTGGCATCTGTTAGGACATATTGCAGAGCCGTTATGGCCGCGCCAGAAACGGCGGTTCTGTGAAGGAATTTGTGAGCAATTAGAGAAGTCACACTGGTTGCGCTCAGTATGTATGAGTGCCGGTGCACGTGAACATGTCAAAGTTATGTGAAAACGCCGGTGCAAGTTATGTGGGCTTGCAGGTTTAGGATAAGGGCGTTTAGGCTGTGTCACGACTCTCACAAGAGTTGTCTAAAACTTCAGGCCGCATGCGCAGAGGTTTTTGAGGTACTGTGACAGTCTCAGGCATAGCATTCTTTCAGCCAAAACGTAGCGAAGGAATAGGGGAGATGAAAATAGACGCTTTTAGTTGGGCGTGACGTACGTACGCCCCGAAAATGCGCTTAGCGTCTGCGCATGTGCAGTCGATGCGGGACTACGCACGCGACGGCTAGGAGCGCTCTCCATGAAGCGTATCCGTGAGCGTATGCGGGCCGCTCTCCCGCGATCTCGTCGCGGCGAAAAGGAAGCTTTCAAAATGGCAGCTGATCCAACGACACAGAACGCAAGTGCCGGTGCTCCGGTTAGATATCTTTCTCAGTATGCGACGACGTTTCTGTTCTAACAGGCGTACAAGACAGGCGTCAAAGATCAAGATCAACTCGCATGGCTTCCGAAGTAAGGGGCGGTGTACACGTGCGTGTCGAAGTGGTGGATTTCGGGCAGTGTTTGTTTGTGCGGCAGGCCCCCCCTTTCGGGGCACTCTCGAATTTTCACATGTGCGTAGTCGCGCCTCGGGCGCGAGAGAAGAGCGTTGCGCTACCCGTGTGAAACCCAAACGGTTGGGAGTGCGAGCCCAGAAATTAGAGGAAGTGAGTAGCAGAAAAGCCCTATATAATTCGTTGAGTTGCGACAGCCGAGTGAGGTGAACTGATAAGCCGCCGAGTCAGGCTATCTGCTGCATAACTTCGCGCGTCGCATTCCTGGCCGATTTCGGTACTGAAAAAAATGAGTATGCTGAGCACTACATATTCTTTCAAAACATTAGTGTCGCGTGATTGAGAAAAACAATCGCAGCCGGTATGTGGTGTCCTTCCGTAAGATTGAATCAAGAGAGGAAGTCCTCTTCCTCATACTTTTCTGGTTCCGGCAATCGAAACCAGGGCTAACGCATTTGTCATTAAAGAAAAAATTGCCGACAGGTTACCTTGGCTTGAATTGTCACGTAGAGTAGGGCAAGTTTGGGTGCTTCGCATCGAGTTTACCAGGTGGCAATGCATGCATTATACGCAGCAAAAATGAAAGCTGCTCCAAATAAACGTGAAAGCTTTCGGAAGTGCAGAGGAGCGATTCGCCATAATAAGCTCTGGCGCCGTTATCCACTCACTGCTACCGCTCAACACGCTCTTCGCCTCCCTGTCTAACTCCTCTCTTGATGAATTGAATGGAGGTTTGTCCAGTGCAATTCAAATTTCCCGCCTTCGCAGTACTCGCGCGCCCCCAGCCTGAAACAGTGCCAGCGGGACTTCTGCTTCTTTTTTGCTTGCTTTCATCCCGCACATGCGGGCGTTTCACTGCGCAGTTTGAAACGCGTCGTTTTTGGCGGCCATTTTTGTACTTACTGTCGTTAAAACCGACCAAACGGGCGTTCCTGACTAAATGAATGCGGGGGGCTGTCGGTTATATACACAGGTGTTGCCTCAAATGCAGCTGCATTTTTCTTTGCGCTAAACAACGGAGAAATGTATGACAAGCGCCAGCGGTTCAGGAGTTTTTAACGATTAGTACTATATAAACCGTTTGTTTTTCGAAGCCTCTCTTTGGGTCTGTTACGCCGTAACGCTGTGGGGCTCTACTTCGGTCTGTTATTAAAGACGATAGTCTTTCTTGGGCTACTTAAACCCAGAAATTTTGGTCTGTCTGTCTGTCTGTCTGTCTGTCTGTCTGTGACTCGATTCAGCCACCCGGCCAAAGCAAAACAATGCCTGCGCAATAGTCTTATATAGTCACAGCTAAATCTACCCGTCTATGTCCGGTGTAATGCTCATACTTGTCAACATTCTTGAACAAGAACAAGACATTACGCAAATATGAGACAACAAATCAATACAGAAGTGATATTTGCTGTGTTCCTTTATAAAAAATCAAACATTTGCGAAATTAAATACTTCATCAACTGCAAAAAAAGAATTCACTCCGCCGTCGCCTGCTGTCGCCCGCGCCACTACAGCTTCTGGCGCCATTTTAAGAAATCACCCGGCTACAGTTACGCAAGGTTCCACTAGATAAGTTTCACGTTCTGCTTGCAACGCACGTGGAGTAGGGAAACGCGGTTCTATAAACGTTGAAGTAGGGCGCCTCGATGAACGCTCGTCTTCACCGTACGGCAGCGTTCGCATCGAGACACCCGGTTTGGAGCAGTGGAACGCGGGAAATTTAAAATGATTTAAGCAAACATTTGGCGTATTTACCTTGGGAGGAGCGCGACGCATGAGGAACAACATGAGAGGAGAGCGGGAAAGCAAAGGGAGGCATTTACTTCGCAAAAGCCGATAAAGACTATCGTCTTTTGACGGCATTTGCAACGAAAGGAGCAGATACGCGGCCAATTTTTTCTCTGCGCCGCCTGATTCCGGCAGTAGCTAGACATTGTGACATAGAACGAGGTGCGACTACAGGACGAGCCCCTAAAGCGCACGGCACTTAAAACGGCGAGAAAGCTACAAGGGAATTCAAGGTTGCATTCATGATGCCGGAGTGCGGAAGTATCACTTCTGGATCGGCTGTGAAAGCATACGCGCAGGTGGATATTTTGGAACCGCTGCGAATGGTAATCGATGCATCGGCCACGGCAATGTGGGGACTGCTGTAAATGGTCAATCCCCCTTAGTGGGTATGTTAGAATTGTGGGCTGATATATTGACGTCGTAGGCGAATTTAAAGTTGCGAATTTGTTGTGAGTTTCTCATGCCAGTTGTGTTGTAATGGACAGTCCGCTGGAGTGGGTACGAGCGAATTGTGGGTTGGTGTGTTTGCGTCGTAGCCAAATGGAACTTAGTGAATCAGTCCGTGAGCTTCTGACGGCATCGTCACAAGCCAATCCCCACGAGAGGATATGTTGCTTGGCATATATTCGCGTGATTCTAGGGGTTCTGAACGTGGGGTTTTGGAAATGCGCTAATTTTATCTCAGCTCGAGCGCGACTCCTAGCCCATGTCTCCCCACCCGCGAAAGAAGCAGACCACCTGCAGCGAGCGAGAACAGATCCTCCTCTTCTTGTAGCGATCTTCGAATACGCCTTAGCGAACCGCTTATACAGGCTCGTGTGATGGTCTGAAGCATCTCCCGTCATGACTGCTCCTCTAAACAAACCACGTGAGCCTCTCAGTGAATGATTAGTGAACTCCAGCTCTTCTACAAGGAGACATGGGAACATGCCATTGCCAAGTGAACATTATCATGGCCACTGACCTTTACGAGTCCTAGTGAATTTCTGTAGGGTTCCTTTTCCTCTATACCCTCCTCCTCCCTAAGGCCCTCGTGCCTCCTCTCCATTATTAAAGTTATTACTACTACCAACTCATTGCATGTCAAGAAGCGGGTACCGGTTAGGTACTTGAATCCTAAGAACTTAATGTTCGGGGTAATGTTGTTGAATCGGCCGCACACGCTTCTGGCGGCTCATTGGCCGATCCATCTCACTGCTTATGATGTGAGGCCGTCGCAACCAAAGGAAAATTTGGTGATGTGTTCTGGGTTCAATGCAGGCAATGGGAATATTGGTAAAAGGCTCTGGCCCTGTATTTTTAAACGTGGGTCAGGCAAGGACACTCTTCTCGACAAATCAGCCAAAAGGCGCGTGAATGGTGCGCACTGATTGAAATAAAGCTCCACCAGAAGCCCCAACCAAATTTTGTCGCACGTTCATGTCGCGTGTAGTTCAAGCCGCTCGTGTACAAAAGAGCTCCATTTAATCAACTTTAAGGTCTCTCAATGACTACAGAACAGAGCAGGGAGAATCTCTCAACGATATTCTTTCAATCCTTCTACACTGCTAGAGCTGCGATGGCGGCTACCGCAATTAAAAAAATGGTCCCACCGAAAAATTTGAAAAAAGTGTGACGGGACACAATGAAAGCGTTAGAAGCTGAGTATCTGGAGGGAGGATGCATCAGAAATCCATCTTTCGTTGCTTTCACAGAAAAGTCAGTGACGAAAACTTTTACTGCAGGCCAGTACATGAAAAGTAAAGCAATTTGAATAGATAATGGCCCCGAATTATCACGCCCGCTTCAACTCCAGCTGGGACCCCTTTTGTGGGTTTCTGGCTTCTCCACATGAAAAAAAAAATTTCTCTTAACAGGAAGAAGCGTTCACATGTTAAAGGGACATTGACGTGATTTGTAAACATTGCGGGATTACTAGCGCACATTGTAGTCTGATGTCACTAGACCATGTTTCGACCACTCTCGCTGCGTTTACGCGACTTTATTTAGTAGAAACATCAATTAGAAAACGCTTTCCTCCTCTCTGCATCCTCTTTGCCGATTTCCTACGACGTTTCGTATGACGACAAACCAAGATGGCTTGGCTTGACTGCGCTACTGCACGGTTCGCCGAACCTCCGGCAGGATCAGCCAGTCCGCGTTTAGTCGGCCGGCCACCGGCGTGTCGTCGCAATTCGTTCGCTCAGTTGAAACTAAGCCATGGCACGTTTGTGCCTTTAGGAAGGTGCCTTCAGTTTGTTAGTTTGTAGACTGTGTCAAGCTCTAAGTCGAAGTCGCCCCGCAAAAGCAGTTAAATTCAAAGTGTGGATCGGTAGCCGACATCGATGATCGAAGCGTGATTCGATGAAACGATGGGTCGTGGTCGACGGCACGTGGCAAACGATGAGCTACTGCAAGCAAACTCAAAATGTACAATATTTACACTTTATTTGCACTACGTATTTACAACTTTCACGGCTCATGATCGCATACAAGAGGTCGGGCAAGGCCCGCATCGAGCGGGCCTCACCGTGCTCTCCTCACCTCTCTCAGTTCCCCCCAAAACCCCAAAGTCCTCGGTTTTACCACAACCCTCCCCTCTACCCCCCACAAAAGGGACGTCACAACTTGAGAGTGAGAATGGCCCATTGATTAGCCCCCACTAGGCCACTGATTGGCCACTGTGACAAACCAAGCTTGGTGGGTTCTCGGCTCTCGGGCGGCACGTCTTAAAGTATTGTCCATGCCATACACGCATATATGTTTGTGCTCCGCGCCGCCAGAACTCCTTTCCTTTGTAAACACGTGGAGCGCCAAACAAAGCCTGGTCGCCTACCTATTGACGCATCCCAGCTGCCGAGTCGCCACACTGTAAAAAAAATTTGGTCAAAATGACGGAAAAGTTCTGGCAGCTCTATTTCCAAGCGGTTGGCTGTCAAATTGACGGGTGGTCGTCAATACCAAATGATGGCGTTTTTAGTCATTTTGACGTCTTACTTGTCATCCTGAAATACAAATTTGTCGTCAAAATGACGGGCTGACGTTTTTTCATTACGTCATTTTGACGTTTCCTTGTCAATATGAAATACAAATGGCCCGTCAATATGACGGCTTGAGTGTTTCACAGCAAACCGTCATTTAGACGTCAAATTTAAGTAAAATGTAGTCTTCGGCTGAACTGCCCAATTTTCACATTCTGTGGGCAGTAACTGATAAAAGATGCTACGACGATTAGCTTCAGTGCTCACGTATTTATTGCTGCAGAATGGTACATAGCAGAATGGATGCAGGAATGCACAGCAGACTTGTGGCTTTCCTGTTGATTTCCTGAAAAGCCATTGGCCACAGCACCTGAAAAATAGAACAGTTGGTATTGTGATTAGGTGGAACATGATATTAATGGTATTTGGACAAAATTATATATAATAGACAACAAAAAGGGATCAACCTACACAAAAGCAGGTGGTGGACAATGCAAACAAATATGACAATATGTTAATCCAATCGAAACAGCATCTTTTCCGTTAGCTTTAGGAAGACAGCAACTTTTCAAGAATACTAGCTGTGCAAAAGTTAAATGGAAAAAGTTTGGTATACGTAGTATGTGCATAAAACTGGCGTAAAAAGATAAAAAATAACAACCACATTTCAATAAGCCACGTCGCGCTGTGTAACCACAGAACAAAGGAAGCTGCCAGAAACTCACAGTAGCTTTCTTTAGTACGTGGCCGCAACGATGAGAAAGATAATAAAACTTTAACCGTTATCGAGATGAAGTTGTTCCACACTCATTTACCTTTGCAAACTCAATCGTCAGAGTGAGGGTGGCCGTGTCGGTAACAGACGTTGAACATGAAGAATCCACGATGACGGGTGACACTTCCTGCTTCACAGTATTGTGGTGCCGTCGACTGCTATGAAGACCCGCTGGAGTCCACCCATCTTCGAGCCTGCATGGCGACAAAATTACTGCACCTACGTACCGTCGCAGTTGAAGGAGCGATGCAACGATCGCGAGTAACAGTTATACGTACTTTGCACAAGAAGGCGACGCACGAGAAAAAAAGACGCGCAGAGTTTACATGTGTCCAGAAGCTTTTGGCCCGTAAAGTTTAAGCAGTCGTTAGTCTGCTCGCTTTCTGCCCTTTGCACGACCCCATGAAAGAGTCGACAGCCCCCTACCCTTCCCCACCCCAACTTTCGGAAACAGTGCTGCGGCGTGAACAAGCGACAAGTCATTGCTTATTACCGAGTTTCGGCGGGTGCGCGGGCACGATCAAAAGCGTTGTTTCGCGCAAAATTATATTACAACAATACATACTCGTCGTGCACTTAACAAAATGCCCGCCTACTGCGGTGCCGAAATCAGCCGCTGTCTATTCCCGCCCATTTCTTCCCATGTCGACATTTCGAAACTGTGTCAGTTGGAGACAAAACTCATCAAAACGCAAACGCGTTTCCTGTTTGGGGGCAATTAAAAGTGCTAGAAAAAGTAAAAGCTCCAGGCCGTGCAGCGGCCGGCGCGATGGTGGTCATCGTTCTCACGGCGCAGTTATCCCTCGCCGACCGCTCGCACCGACGAGCGTGCTGCCCTGTTCAAGCTACAGATGCAGAAACACGGTTCCAGTTTCTGACACGACGGTCCTCATAGTATTCGAGCCAATATACTCTGCACACTTGAACTTGCTTCACAATTATTGCGTTCGCAGATTTTATTTATTTATTTTTTTTTTTGCGTGGAAAAATCTCTTGATGCGGTAAATCGTTCACTTACCGCTATCAGATGCACTTGCTCTGTTGCTGCAGCTCCGCGCGCATGGCTGCTTGCTGAAGGAGACCAGAAAAGAGACGTTTGCTCCGTCGCAGTTTCAAAGAAGTATGTGTGAGCCCCCGACATGGGAAAGGAGGGCAACCCAGACGCTTTCCGAAAACAGAAGAAAATGTCTCTTCCTTTCTCCTCCCCCGATCGCGCGGGCGGCGGCGGCCGCCGCGACGGGAGACAAAGGAAGCGTCCCTGGAAGGACCCCCACTCCCCACAGCAACAGGCAGCGGTGCCTCTCGGAAGGGTCCCCTACAAAGGAAGCGTTCTTCGACAATCCGGCGTCGAACAAGAGAAAAAGCAAAAGGCCCCACCGGCGACTGCGAGAGCCGCCTTGGGCGGCCAATCAGAGTGCTGTATTACCGAAGTCAGTTTGTTTGTTTCCTTTCGCTCCTTGTTCTATCCCCTCTCCCATCGAGTTGACGGCGAAACAACCGTCTTCACCATTTACGTCGACTTCCTGTCAAAAATCACGGTCACTTGGCCGTAAAAGTGACGGCCAGTTTTTACAGTGCAGGTTTAGACGCGTAACGAACGGAAACTTCGCCCAGTAGCTTTGAGCAGTACATCTGTCTTAGACTGAACGTCTGGTGACCTCTTCCTGTGTTTGACCCAAGGTTTGACTTCTTGACCGACCTTCAGCTCCCGTCCGGTTAGGGAATTCCCGTCCGTGGCAGTAATCGCGGTCGTTAAAATGTCAACGGTCACCCTCCGCCGGTTTCTCGAACGAACCAGAGGAAAGCCTCCTTCAAAAGCTGACATTGCTTTCAGCTATTCTGGAGTGACCGACGCGTTTGTATGCGTCGTCTCCGGGCCCGCTCGTCGGGTAACACAAAAGCGTGGCGAATAACAAAGAAACCTCCGCGGTTTCTCTTGACGCCCCGCGCGACCAACTCAGCTCGGCCGGCGTGAAATGAAACACCATACAGGTAAGCAAACTAACCCTAGCGAAAGATATCTAGTTGCCGGGTGATTTTAATTATGAAGTGAGGGGCCCGAACTTAACACAAGTCCACATGCGACGCTTCGCTGACTGGTAGGCTAGTAGAAAAATATAAGCCAATTTGAAGGCGGCAGAAGAGTGTGCGAAGTTATTATAGGTACTATAAGGAATTAAAATCAACCGAAACGTTTATCTTGAAGCGTAAAACCGGGCTGCGGGAAGCACTTTTGCGCTGGGAGAACTAGCACAACGGCCAGCGGCACGACCACACCTCTGCTAACGCTTCTTCACCAAAGGAATGCACTCGCTAGGCATGATATATATAATGTGGGAATTTGGGGGATCCTTACTGCGCGAGCACTAATCAAGATATAGCCATCTAAGGTGCTTTAAAGGCTAGAACTAACAAAAAATTTCAACTGGCTATACATTATATACTTTATATCTCTGCCCCTGGCAGCGCTGGCTTATGGCCGATTGGTCTGGAGCACTAGGCATATTGTTTTCCAATTCGGAAGTTCAAATCCCTGATAGTGCATATTTCTGTTTTTTAAGGTGATTTATTTGTTTTTGGGCAATATTTTCTATACTTAAATCACCATTTTTGGGCTGTAACGTTCATTGCTCTAAGAGAGAGTTGGCGCAACGCGTGCAGACTGACACTGACGCGCTGGCGAGTTCTCGTTGGCCTGGTGTTACCATAAGCACCGACTGCTTGCGGACACAGCCCCGAATACAAGCACAAGCCAGGCAAGCTCCGAAGTTGGGGGAAAAGCGCATCGCATTTGAGCATCTGCACTGACGCGGAGGGCGTTCATCCACTGCGTAAGCCTCGGATATAGTGATTGTTACAATTCCAAGCTGGGCTGGTAGGCTTATCTAACGCATTTTATAGCCGACAAAAAAGCAGTGACGCGGTATGCCTATTACTGAGCTGAGGTATCGAGATTGCCCACCAGATAACGTCGGATGTCAAGCATGTTGTTTTACATAACCGAAAGCGAACCTGGTTTGAATTCTATACTTGGACATCGTCTAATTACGTAGCACCTTGTATGGACCTCACTGCTTTAGTTGGCGCGGCCGCCGCAAACCAAGCATGGTCTTTAGGGCGTTTTAAAATAAATACCGCCTTATCGACGGGATAAACTATGAAAAGAGTGTTTATTCGAGCAAGTCTGCGGAGTGCAGGTAAAAACAGGAGCTTGACAAATTCACTTCGATGCCCTTTTCGGCTCAAAATTCACTGCAAGGAATCAAGTCGCTCTGCTGAAAGCAGTTTCGAATGAGTCTATCATTCTTGCAGATACTGAGATTTTACTGATATTTCATCGTGTTTCAAGAAAGTTTTTTACTGCAAAATGCCCATCTATCAATGCAAACAACGAGGTTGGAGGAATCATTTACACAAGAAAATAATTAAAATAAAGTTAATCGCGAAGGTCACCGTACCGTTTTGCTTCTTGCAGCGTTCGGGACGCCAGCTGTCTTTGAACCACGACTTGATCGAAGCAGAGTCGGTACAAGGACAAAGCTGAGAAGCCCAAGATGCAGGACCAAACATTTTCGTCACTGGTGAAATCCAGGCTGAAGCTGTGGTAGTAAAACGAACATCAGTAAATTGCTACTGAGAGTGAGCCTACACGAGTAAGAGCCATTTAAAGAGCCATTCGGTATTTTTTGTACTGCTTCGAACAAGGAATCGCAAGCCCTCTTGTTAACTGAGGGCTTTTGAAGCAAAGCTCAGGTCTTGAAATTCTTACGGCGACAATTTATTTAAGGTGCCGCAAGGGCTATTGTATTATTAAAGCTTCCGAAAACCCTAGATGTCTTCAAACGTACTGAGTGGCGCAAATACACAACATACAACAAAGAAGACACGGACAGCGCCTGTCCGTGTCTTCTTTCTTGTGTGTTGTGTATTTGCGCCACTCAGTATGTTTGTAGACCTCAACCAACACTCCCAGCAACACGTTCTCTTGCTTAGATATCTTATCAAACGCAAAGAGTGACCGATGGTGTCATCGGCGTAGGCACGATTGGTTCGAAAATGGCCACCGCTGTAAAGATGGCGGTGATTGTTCGATTTTTTTGGCGCAAGGGAAAGAGCGCCAAAGAGCGCCAAGACAAATTACTACTTAAAACTAAGGCGGAGTGGAAGTAAAAGGCAGTTGAGTACAGTGCTTAAAATTAAGTTAAAATACAACGTGACTGGTGTATAGGGCCAGCTTTAAAGGAGTACTGACACGAAATTTCTCGCTAATACCTATTAGCCCAGTAAGTACGAAAATCGAACCGAAAGCTGTCAGCCGCCAACACAGAATTAATTATCGCACGTTTATTGCAACCAGTTTCAAATTTGGTCGCCGCGCGGGAAAATGGCCGTTCGAAAACCAGCCTGCGAGCGGGCCAGCCTTACGTCACGGTCTCACCCGTGACGTCAGGGACGTTCGCCGCATCGTCTGCTTCGATTGCACATGGTCCGCACTCGCCCGCGCAGTCGACATGTCGTCTGAATCGTCAGACTCGGATGAGTCGCTGCCACCCGACAGACAGAACAACTTTATTTGGCCAGGCGATCAGGCCGGCGATGTCTTCGCCGTCGTCCGTTTTTTAAGTGCGAATGCTCTTCTTAAGCGACCCTGAATCACGCGTTCACCGCCGTCCGTCCGTCCGCACCACATACCCACTTAGGGCGATTGGCCAAGAAGAGTTCCTAATTTATTTAACACATACCCACTTAGGGCGATTGGCCAAGTAATCTGAATCACGCGTCCACCGCCGTCCGTCCGTCCGCACCACATACCCACTTAGGGCGATTGGCCAAGAATCGGGCGTGAGAAGGGCTAATGCACCGCTTAAAGGAGTACTGACACGAAATTTCAAAGCTGAGATCCGCTCTAGCAATCAAGTACAATGACAACACAAATAGGTGTCTGTGCATGGCACATACCCACGTGGGGGATTGGCCAGGAATCGGGCGTGAGAAGGGCTAATGCACCCGCTTAAAGGAGTACTGACACGAAATTTCAAAGCTGAGATCCGCTCTAGCAATCAAGTACAACGACAACACAAATAGGTGTCTGAATAAATGCATCTTTCTTTCTTTGTATACGTGTGTGTGATCTCTCTTTCGCGAACATTACCGAACCGCGCAAATTCAACTCCTGCATTCGCACTTTCACATTCTTCCCCTCGGGGAAATGCGGGGAAATTTTTAATGTCACTGCGGTTCGAACCGGCGCAGACCGTGATAGCAACAGATTGTCGCCACTCTTCTAATCAATCTGATCGCGAAAAAGAAGTCCCACATGCGAGAAAGTAGATGTTAGTGTGTTGAAAAATTGTGCTAGGGGTTGTTATCAGCGCTGAATTTAAAAGCGGCGTTCAGATGTTTGCCGCGATGGTAAGCCTACGCTGACCGGAAGCGGAGGTTCGGCGCTCCCACCCAGCACTGCCGGCACCGCGGTGCGGGGAGCGGCCGAAAGATGGCGCCACCTGCGCGCTAGAATCAAAACAGGCAACGGCAGATGTCTTGGTTACCGATCGCTGAAACGGAAATTATCGCCAGAATAAAGCTCAGTATGCGAAAAAGGGGATGATAGTGGGGTGAAAAGTTGTGTAAGGGATGGTCATTCGCAGTTGTACAGATACCGGCGATCAAATATTCGCCACGATACTAAGCCTGAAGTTCCCAACACCCAAGCTGACGCGAGCAACGCCGGGCGTTGCCGAGCCCGCTGGCTTGGGCGACAATTCTTGCGGCCGCCGCCGCGCACGAACTCAGTCCACGTTTAGCGCTGCATGTCGTCGCGTGGAAAATAATGCATCTTGGCGTCGTTGTCGATTTGCTCGGAGAGGCTTCCACGAGCAGTACTTCGCATTCCGCGAGCTTGCCATAGCACAACTTGGTCGAGCTCGGCGACGCGGTGCGCGTCGACATCGCGCACCGCGCGGTGCCGGTGCCGCGCAGTTTTCAGCACCAGTGCAAGGGAACACCATGCGGCGGCCACGAACTGAAGAGCAAAGACGTCGAACACGCAAAGTGCGGAAAGTTTACAAGCATTGCTCACACAGCTACACCCGTACGTCTCCTGCCCAAACGAATACCACCGACAACAGCAGCGCGGGATATCGTTTCCGGCTCCGAAAACGACTATATGACGTCACCCTGAACCGGCCAGACACGCAGGCCGATGTTTCGTCACGCCGAAAGCGATTTCGCTAGTGCTACCGATTTGTGGAAGCTCGCGGCCGGGACAATCAAAATCGATTTTAGATGTGATTCCGGCCTCGGATCGCTGCAAAAATTTCTGTGAGGCATCTGTACAAACTAGTGAAGCCAATTATGTCATTTTTTAGGCGTCAAAATTTGGTGTCAGTACTCTTTTAAGAGAAAAAGTGCTTAAAGGAGTACTGACACGAAAATTTTATGTTCTGTTTTTATTGGTTTTGTCGATGCTTAATAGCCTGGCGAACCCTAAACAGCACTTTAAATACTTGGGCGCGCGATAATTAATTACCTTGAACGGCCTGAAAATCGTTGGTTTCAATTTCCGGCGCTTTCAACCCGAAAGGTGCATATGAGAGAACCTCGGCATGACGTCATCACTTTGTGCGGACGACAAAACACTGCGGAGGGCGGTAGGGGCGTTCTTTCTGCCGCACAGCTGAACGGCTGGGCTGCCTGAAGGTGCTAGGCCTACCATTGTGGCGGAAATTCGACAACCGCTTTCAATAAAAGTCCTGATGGCGACTTCTGTGGCAATTCCTAGCAGTATTATCGCTTCGTTTCCCTTGTGTGGAACTTTATTTTTGTTTTTCCAACAGTGCCTTTCTGGGAAGCCGTTATGCCTGTAGCTCTGGCTACGTGCACCCGTTTGTGAATGCGCCGGCTCCCGGTTGCCGCTCGTGGGGCCGCGCATGAAGTGACGTCACGAGTTTTTGACGAGCGCTGTCCGCGTCACTTCTTTAGGCTAGCCCGGGATTAGGCCACGCTGATATCCATTTGCTGAGCGCCGCTACGCGTGCTGCTCCGTCGGCGCGATAAATGAGATTCAATTAATGTAGGTTTTTCAGCCAGGGTATTCTGTTGAGTAAAGGAAGCGAACTTTGCAATAATATTAACGACGAAAATTGCTGTCCGTACCCATTTAAAAGATAAATGACTAGTGTATAGGACCAGGTGTAAATCTATGGGTGGTATAAAACAAGTTGTAAAAATTAGAGTTCAGATAATACTTACAAACGCGCTTGGCATCGTCTACTAAAGAGAGTGATGGAAGTAGGGAAATATGTTGTCTGCATAGTTGTGAGAAATGCTTGTGTCGTGTTGTGTCGGGTGCGTTGAATTGAATGAGGATGCGGATTACCGACAGGCCATCTGCTAAATATGGATCTTGGAGGTCGAGTGGGTAAGTGTAAGTGTGTTACATTTGTAAGTGTGGCGCACAGCATTTCCTGCTGGTTCGTAGCGTGGGCGTAGGCTTCGGACGTGCCCACAGTTTCTAGAGCGTGCTAACGCGGTCCACGTCGGGGGAGATGTGAAAGCCTGCGGACCAAAACAATCCGCACATGCCAGCCATGGAGAACTTTCAGCGGCAAGTTCAGAAGTAAATGTGACGTAATAACATATGCAACGGAAACCTGGTGCCTTAGTAAACAACTTGAAAGCTAACTTAGGTCGGTTCCACGGGCCATGGAACGAATAATGATCAGAGTAACACTTACAGACAGGAAAAAGAGCTTCCTGGATCACAGAAAAAACTAGAGTAGGAGATATAATAATTCAAATAAAAAAGTGTACTTGGGCTGGCCACGTAATTAGGCGAAATGACAATCGGTGGACTACCAGGGCGACAGAGTGGGCACCGAGGGATGGGTCTAGAAAAGGGGGAAGGCCAATTACTCGACGGAGAGAGGAAATTAGAAAATTCGAAGGCACGGAATGGACTCGAGTGGAGCGGGACAGGAGCGGTTGGAAGTCGGTGGGAGAGGCCTTCGTCTTGCAGTGGACCTAGTATGCTGCTGCTGATGATGATGATGCAACAGCCGCGTATCCGACGAAGAGAAAGGGGCCGCCTGCTCTGCTGTTTCTCCAGCTTTGCACCACTAGTGCAAACTGCGCCAATTTTTTTCGAGGCGCGCACTCCCGACACCTGCTCGTGGGCTCCTTGCATGCTGGTCACGTTCTCTCACACTTCTTGACCTAACATTTCCTCCCTCTTCACTTCGGCGATGATCATAGTTTCATGGTAATTATCCGCACGGACAGAAGAAAGCTTGAACAACGCAACCCCGCTGTGGAAATTTCGTATTCCCATAATTTCGTATTACGGAACATTTAAGCTTGGGTCAGAACACTCGTGCAAAGTTGACTTTACCTGAAGGCGTTTCGGCACACGCCACCACGGACGGTGCAAGGCAGCCAGTGCAAGCTTCGCTTGAAAAAGAGTTAAAGTCAAGAGTGTAGGGGAGCACGTTCCGAGATTCTGACACCGTCGCGAAAGCAGCTTTCTTTCAAACGCGGATGTCCCGGAAGCCCGGCGAGACGACTGCCTTGCAGAGGGAGGCGTACGGTTTACGCCGTGGATGACCGCTGGGACGCTGCTCGTGTCCGGGTGCCCGACTACCGAGCATCTATGTTTTCCTTCTTTACTAGGTAGTCCCCACCATCTGTTCCCTGGCAGCTCCTGATCGGCCTGCGCCTTCCACGAGCTTGTGCTTTCTGAAGAGCTTGGCGCAGGAGCCCTGGTGAATGACGTCGGCGCCGGGTGCCTTGCGTCGTCTTCTCTTGTGTTTTTCTCGTTTTACTTGCGTGGTCTTCTCTCCACAGTGAAATTGAAGCAGTCGCGCATTTTGTCAAGCTCTTATAATCTCGTATACGTGGAAGCACACAATGACTCGTATTCTGAAGCTTGCTGTGCATGGCGATGGCTGGAAATGGGCGTTACAGTTTGCAGACTCCCGTGTGGTAGGGGATGGATTCACAGTGCTCATGCTATCGCGGTCCCAAGAGAAAATTTGGATATATGCGCAATCTGACAGTGTACCCGCACGATGTCTTCATTTGTATGGCTTCTTTACAAATTTGCTTTATATAAAATGGGACGGGTAATATCCGACAACGAATAGGGCTTGTGCACAAGTCATTGCGGGCACACATATAAGGTAACGGCTCAGATCAAGCGGGGCGACGGTATCCAAAGGCTCGTGTGCTTCAAATTTATTGCACCATCAAACCCTCAAACGTGGGCCTGCACATGCCTTTTTGGCGGGTTTTATAATACCAGCATGTTGCAGAGGAAATAGGCGAACTCTTAATCGCCTTGTCACGTGTGTTCTGATGCCCCAGGATCCCGCTGGGCTGGAGCGTTTATGGCAGCCTTTCGCTTTAATAATGATGACGAGGTACTATTAGCCCCATCGATATCATTTTATTACTTACTGAATTTTGTTAAGTGTAGAATACGTATAGTGATCTCACTTGATCTCCCTTGCCTCATCTGCCAGTTTGAACAAACAGGGACGTTATATGGTGTGTGGCTGTAGTGTTAGACTAGTTTGTGTGCATCATATGTCCAATGTTCGTTTTGTAATCTTGGTCCGTTCTAGTGTAGTCTATAAGCAAAAGAAAGAAAACATTGTGATTGCTGCAATATAGTGGTGAACGACGAAATGCATGTAATTAAAGTACTCACTCTCCAATGTATTGCTTGACCTTTAAATCTTTTAAGGGTTCAACGGTTGAGTTCTCAGATGAAGCGTCCATTGCAACTTTTGCGATGAGTGCAACTGGGCCAGCAAAAATGACCAGAAGCTGCACGCAGTCCATCCAGACGACACCTCTAAGACCACCCTGAAAGAAAAAAAAAAAACGTCTGTCAAAAAATATACACTCACGTCGATGTTTCACTGCACAGCTTTTAAGGCAGTTAGACCAGTGAGTGAGAATAGTTTTCAAAGGTACTAGTGAGGAAAGCCTGGCTGAGGCGCGTAGCTTCCTACACCAAGACCAGTTTCTACTGAAAAACGTAACCTCAGCACCAAAAACGGAAGTTCTTTACACCTTTCAAACTATTCTAGACTTTAAAACGAAAAATATTTTGTTGGGTTCTGCTCAATTGCATTCTATAAACGAGGGTGAACGAAATACGACATCTTGATTGGCATTGCATACATTCAATGCTGTGCATGCATTGATGGCTGTGCATGCATTAATGCAAGGTTGTGCGTGCATTTGTACTTTTTGTGTAAATACCTGCGGGTCTGTTTGGAAGGTCCTAAAAAGGGCGTCAAAAACCAACAGTAAACAAAAGTTGATATACAGTGAAAATCTGAAATACCGGAATGGCATTTCGCTACAACTGTGCATGTAAGAACAACAAAGACGTATGCATGACCTTGTGTGTAACCAAATAGATAAACAACTTACTCTTTCATGCTATGCATTTAGGTTGTTTACCCTGGTTGGTGCCCCTATTAAAGACGACACGGGCATCTTTAGCACATAAAATGTGACAGCGCGTTCAAGTTCGTGTTTTTAACAGCATTCGGAAGTGTGTTTCATACTGAATACTATTAAAAATCAACATTCAATGGCAAAAGTGATCTACACGAGCGTTGTGAGGTTGAACAACCAAACTTCGGTTAATCTGAATGGTTCAAATTTTAGTGGCCCGTACACACGTTTCTTAAATTGTTTTTAATTTATATGGCAAAAAATAAAAATATTTTAAACTTAGTGCTTCTGTGGGCGAGTTACCAAAAACTATTAACAACATGATTTCAACATCTGCGTAACTGTGTCTAATTACGGTTTTTTAAACAAAAAAAATGACGTGCTCATTATTGAATTGTTTGAAATTTATCGTTTAAAAATAACTGGCCGGGACATAAAACGGCAAAAGGGTACTTAAGGAATGGCGTAATAAAGGATTTGGAGGTACTTAGTTTGACGTCCCATCTAGGAAAGTATATAGTTTTATCAGGCAGGTAAACAAACGCCAGGAACCTGGTGATGTCAGGTAATATTTAGCATAAGTGTAACACCAAACAAAGATTGATCGGTACGCGGTGAGAATTTTGTTGCCAAATAAATACAAAAAAGTGAACTTTTGTTGTAATGCACGTAAACTATGATAAAGCACTTTTTATTTCTGTAACCGACTTATCGCCTCACTCCCTTAAAATCTCTAAACACTGTTAACTTCAAGCTGATCTTCTGTAGTAAGTGCGAAGAAAAACAGAATCCTCGAAAGCTTTGAGTTTTACTTTTGGTTAAAAAAAATCCTGGTGTCGTTATTATGAAGTCGGAATAACCATTCTCCCAGAAAGAAAGAAACCTTGGGGGGTTCACTTCTGGTGAACCTGACGCATTGCCATCCACGTTTGCGTGTTGCGTGCGATTTGTTAAATATGCTTCATTCTATTGCCATACAATGTCGTGGTTTCTATTCTATGAAATTTAAAAATCAATTCATATTGCGATACTTTATTAGAGTCCTTGGCCAAATCTATGAATGTGACGTAACACATATCTCGCACATGTAATTCACCGACAAAATTGCAGATACTTTTTCCAAGCTGTCTTCTATTGAACAAATTCCTATAAACTCATGTTGTTAAAAAATAAAGCAAATACTGCCCAATAAGCTTATAACAGGCAGTCGCAAGAAAAGAGCGGTAGTTGTTTTTAATGTTTGACTACCGCGCCTAATTATTGGCCTTACCGCAGCGGAAAACCTGTCTTTAGACAATGCATGAGTTTTCATCGACACTGTGGGGATAAGTTTGAAAAAATCAGATGTCAACGCAGCCTACCACCACAGAAACTTGTTGTCATTGTGATCTGGTAATTTAGATGCTCGCTTTCTAATGTTCGCAAAAGGCTTGCTTTCTTAGAGCTACTATAATGCAGATGAAGAGCTGCGAAGGTGGCAAAGAGTGGCAGGAATGATTCAGGCGATTTCATGCGACATGGCACATGACATTTTAATTTCATAGCACTTGCGGACGTTGAATAGAGAAGCATCTTTCGGGCTCATTGCAGTCTTTCCAGGAGCGACTACTCTGGAGTTGTTCAACGGAATGCAAAACATTTTATCAGAGATAATGTTGGGGGCGAAAGCCTGCTTTCACCCCCCTGCCTTTGCAGCTTCAAGGTTACCGCGCAGCGGAACAAGGCTGCAGAGCCATGGAAACTATCCCATTGAAATACATTGGGAGTCAAATTTGGCAAGGAACTAAAGAAAAAATTCAGAGCCCTGGAAAGTATCTTTTAGAGTGTTTATGCTGAAGTCCGCTCCGTGTTGTATGGGAAATATCACTTTACTGCGATTGATTTACTGGGCTGTTGAAAGGTCGGAATTTTGGGCCACAAGGCTGGAGATGTATTCACACGGGAAGGCAAGAAAATGCCAACCGAAATTTTTTTTCGGTGTGCGTAAAATTGAATAAATAATCCACTAACGCGGGCAGTAAAAATTGCTTCATTACATTATCTTCATGCAACATGCGGCTTCATACCTTTGTTTGAAGGTTATGAAATGTAGAAATCTATTGTTGGGCACACTTGTTTATGTTTACGGGTACTGAGAGGTTTTTTCCTACCTAGAGTTGAAACGAATCGCCGGTGGATGAAAGCCAGACTAAATGTAGATATGCACAATATTAAAGCAGTTTTCCACGTATGAAATATTTATTTATTTATTTCAAGATGCTGTCAATCGCGCCATGAGATAATTATAAGAGTAGAGTCACATTGTAAAAACAAACAATATAAAGACATTGTAAAAACAAACAATATAAAATTACAGACGTGGTGCAACATTCAGCGCCGTGAAGAACAAACAATCGTCACGATTACGTAAATATAAACATAGGTTCACTAACTGGTAGGGACAAGACAGAATAATAAAAACTATAAGAAGCGCAGGCACAGAGTTAAACCTTGCGACGTAGTCAAATTGAAGAAGCGTGATCAAGGCCGATAAATCACAGGCACTTTTAGCGATATATTTGACGACGAGAATCGAGCGTAGCCGAAATATTGTCCCCGGCACATAACGGATGTGATATTGTGCGCAAATTGTTCGTGGCACGGCAAATTCTTTCGGAACACCTTCCCCCCCCAAAAAAAACTAGGCAATCCATTGCACTAACGTCATTTTAGTGACCTTTGAGGTCCACTTCCGCAGGTGCTGAATAATTCACATGCTACTGCACAAGTTACTGAATATTATGAAAGCCGGATGTTTGTGTAAAATAAGCGGAACTTTCATACGCTTGTGAGATTTACGTGCGATAGCATGTCCTGAACTAGCTTTGCGAGTCTCGTCTCCGACGCGAAATTCACGGCACACTTGTCTGGCACAACATTCAGCGGAGAATTCACGCGGCCGTGCTTATATCAGGCACGCCGATTTCTCGCGTGCAGATACCGGATCGGAGTTTGTAGTAGCTGCGGTGTTCAGGCGATTTGTCTCGTGACAGAGCAAAAGTTGCAATCATTTATTTTTTAGTTTTATACGAGTGCATTGACCGCTGTGTTTCGCCGGCAACCTGTACTTCTTAAATAAGTGACGCCCTACGATAACGGCTACTCTTTATGCAGTTAGCTGAATTAACGCGGGTTGGACAGCCGTTGCTCGTAAACAAAATTCGGTGCTGTCGACTTCGTCCGCTGCGGCTTGCTGTATCGTCGACTAGACGGGGTTCTATTATTATTGCTTGCCTTTAGCCTAAACATATAGGTGTCCACCCTTCAGTGCTGTCCCGTGTACTGCTGTGTTCTGCTGAGCGTAATGCGTACCTAGTGTACACAATCAGTGTACAGTGGTACACTAGCTACACTATCTAGTACCTAGTGTACTAGCTACACTAGGTACACTAGGTATAGTGTACACTAGCTGCACTCAAATTCTGCCCAGCAGAATTCGAGTGCAGCTAGAAAGTCACCAAATGTCCCACATACCTTTGCAGCTAACCCAGGCCCGGTGGACCCGATTTTAGTTCTTCGCCTGCGTCGAATTTAGGGTGGCCACTGGGGAGGTTCACAACCGGCGCCTGGTTTCCAGACGCTAAATGCCTTCGCCTTTTAGGGTTCATGGCAATAGTAAAGATAGCAGAGCTATTTGGTATGCTGCATTGTCCACCAACGCTAAAAAGACGGAGACACACACCAAACAGACAATACAGCGCTTGTATCGCCCGTCTTGTCTGTGTCCGATGTTTTTTACGCTGTTGGAAAATGTTTCATGGCCAGGTTATGGATGATTTGGCCTCCTAACACGCGTTGCTTGAGCACAGGCGACCATCAAGGTGTGCGCATATTTGCTTAACTCCTGCTGTAATTGTGTTCAGCCAAATGCCGTGGAGCGCCTAGAAGAAAAAGTATGCAGCTCCTTTGTTATAAAGAGATTTTGCTCATGTATATATTGCTCTTTTCTTGCTTAACAAAAGTGCGGACTCAACCAAGGGCGTTGCAATTTGTGCTATATTTTCAATGTTACCGAAAGCTCCACCAGAAACAATAGTTCAAAATGCGACAAGCGTTAAATATATTTGCAGAAAATGAATGCGTATATCAAACTACAGAGAAACAGAATACGCATCAGTGAAACCTTCACCACCTTCAGATGGCTCAGTTGGTAAAACGTCGCTTCAATGCTTTGCTAGTGACTGTTAGTAACCCAAGACAGGATACTCACCAATGCTGTGTAGAAAGTTCCACCTAATCCAATGCAGACGTTGCACCAAAACAGAGGAGCGTTGAACACTGCAGAGGAATTGAAAACCAAACTGGCGAGAACAACTTGTTAAGAGATGCAGAGGAAATAGTCCGTGATAAAAAACTCCTGGCATACTTGCAGAGATGAGTCGCTAAGGTAAAAATCTCATTACCATTTCGCGCTTACTATCGTTGTCCTAGTGCAAAAAATCATTTGCGTCCAAAAAAAAAAAAAAGACAGAGCGGTGTTTGCGTGACTCCACGGGAGGAAGAGGGGGCAAGAAAATGCGTATTTCGCCTCCTGCCTTTTACATTTTTGGCTAACACGCTATGGTCTAGAACACACGTGCGCAGTGGACCACGTTAGCTTACTCGTTTTTTGTTGTGGCATTTTCCTGTTTCCTGCTGGAGCACAGCTGCTAGACGTAATGGTTTGCCCGTGCGTGACCCCTCCCCCCGTATACCCACTTCCGAGTGTGCCTCCTAAACAGCCTCCCCACTTGGCGAGATGCCCAAAATGCCATTGTCCCACGGCTTGTAAATGATGTCTAGGAATTGAAGCGGTCAATATAGCATAAAAGGAATTCACGCCAGAAGATTGCGGGGCAATTTAACCATGCGCTAAAGGATTCCCAGCAACGGACGGGACCACGTAATTCAAACCACAGGCACACCCGTCAGCACAGCGGCGAACCAAACACGCTACAGTCATAAAGAAACTCAAATGACAACAAACGAAGTCTCCCCAAAGTATTTGTAAATGTCTTCGCATTTTAATAGTTAACGTTAGCACAAACGTTGTACTAAATTTCAACCAGGAATTACCCCCATATGCAGCTAATTGTGTTATTTTATCGACCGGGAAAGACGTTACTGTATCATACAAGCATCCTTGTATCATACTGTATCCTTGAGGCATACCTGTGAAAAGAGTAAGCGATGCTGCAAAAATTGAGATGGCGCCAATGCTTTGCTGCAAAAAAAAAAACGGAAAGGTATGATAGACGACAGCAAAACGGCCGCAATATTTGCATGGATGTTGTTAGCTTTACTGAAATTCCCTCCAACTTTTTTTGCCAAAAACATGGCTCGACAACCAACTGTGCTTAGATGAGAGGATAGTGAAGCTGCTGAAGATCATGGCATTGCTATCAAATACTGTATCAAGCGGACTGTGAATTTTTTAAGTGCTGAGTATTTGTAGTTAACTATCAATGCACAAAAGACCAGCCATAAAAAGAAGGAAGCAACAGGAGAGCGCTGAACGCTGTCTTGGCGGTTCCCGTTTCTTCTGTCTGATCTTTTTGGTGCTGGTCGTAATTGTGCGCTCCCTGTTTGATAATACTTTCACCAGGAACGCTGATTACTGCTTTCTACTCTTCTGTGGTGCGAACTCAAGTGAAAAGTCTTGATAATTTGGGAAATATCAATTTGGGCCCATCGTCGGCTATTCTATTGACGCTACACTGTGTTTTCCGCTTTGCATGCGCAAGGTTAGCGCTCTGATTTTCAGGCGCGAATCGGTAGATCCTGGCTGGCCTGATTTGTGTGATCTTGGTTTCTTTGCCGACAATTTTTGGGCCTTTCCTGGCATGGCGCCAGTATGGTAAGGAATTGGGCTAGTTGTTTTTACATGTTGATCTACAGCGCTTTAGGTTACAAGGGACACAAAGTCGACAGCATGAGCGCAACTTGAGCTGTCCACTTGCGCTGGAGGAGGAGGAGGAGTGAAACTTTATTTTTGATCAGAATAAAAGAGAGTTAGAGCCTGTGGCCCTCCGCACAGGTGCAGTCCCTATTCCGGGACCCCATTGGTCAAGGCCGCCACTCTCGCCCGTCGAACTAGAGCCCTTTGAGACTCCAGCCCCGAGCAATTGAGCAGGGCTGCCTCCCATGCCTCTCTGGTAGGGGAAGGGTTGGGGGATAACGCAGGGTTGCGCTGGCATGCCCACACCATGTGGAAGGTGTCGGACACCTCCCCACAGTGCAGACACCGTCCATCTGTTTTAGGGTCGAAATGATTTGCTACTGCAGGGCACATAAATGTGTTCGTCTGCAGGCGCCGCAGTATTCGCTCATCGGCCTTGCTCAGACCCTTTGCAGGGGCTGGGTAAAGCCGGCGGTTATCGCAGTAATGTCTTACGATTTCTCTAAACCGCAGAAGTGGTTTGCTAATCTCCGAGCCGGGAGAGCATGGGTGAGGCGCCCGGTGGGTAAGCGCTCGGGCAGCCGCGTGCGCGGCCTCGTTACCTCTCAGACCCTGATGCCCCGGAGACCACACAATTTCTTTAGGAGCGGGGTCTACGAACCGCACCACTCGTTTTAAAATTCTGTAGGCCAAGGGTGGTACCGTGCCCGCTAAATACCTTTCACAGGCTCGGCGAGAGTCCGTTATTATTGTCCTTGACTTCGGGTCCGAGGAGGCGAGCGCTATGGCAATCGCCTCGGCTTGCGTGGAGTTAGGAGCCCGGTAGGAGAGCCCATCGACTTGCTGGTCCCTGTGAATTACAGCGGCAGTGAAAAACCCGCTGGGGCTGTTTACTTTGTCCGTTTTACTTCTTTAAGTTTTGTCCCTTATCTAAAGCGTAGTAGACCAAAACTGGTTCTCCTAATGTAGGCTTTGGGTCATAAAGCATACTATCGCAATAAAAAAGGGCCGTCTCCCCGCGAGGGGGACTCGAATAAATGCGTCGCATAGGGGGTGGGCGTATTGCGTTAACGTTTAGTATTTGGGGAGTTGGTGGTAGTGAGTGCGTTGTATCAGCAGCTTCTTGACGTAGTTTGAATGAGTCAAGGATATAAGGCGCGTTCGTAGCCTTTCATTCTGTGTCGGTTTTGTGGCACAGTGGGAAGAGCACCATGTACCTCGCGTTCCGCCCACAGGTAGTGAATGCGTTGTATCAGCAGCTTCTTGACGTAGTTTGAATGAGTCAAAGATATAAGGCGCGTTCGTAACCTTCCATTCTGTGTCGGCTTTGTGGCGCAGTGGGTAGAGCACCATGTACCTTGCGTTCCGCCCGCAGGGTCGTGGGATCGAAACCAGGCGCCGGTAAGTATTATTTTTTTATATAGTGTAGGGGGAGGGGTGCGGACCTGTTGTTGAGAGCGAGGAGGGTAGCGTGATGCGGGAGAGGAGGAGTGGGGGAGAGGGCGCACCTGGAACGGCTGTTGCGGACGCCGAGGCACGCCGACAACGCCGGGTGACATCGTGAGTTAAAGAAATGCTCTGCATTAAAAAAAAATCGGATGATGCGTCCGCTCTCCTCCCCGGGCCTGTTGCGTTGTTCACTTGGCGTCTCTGTACCCTATGCCGCTCATCATATTCCTGCTGTTCTGCTGAAGCCGAAACGTTCGGTGAACGGTCTATAAAATTGTGTCGACAGGTATCAGTGAATGTATCCGTGCTCTTCACGCTAGTTATATTTGGAGTCTTAGTTTTCGTTATTTTTGATGGCTATTTCTTCTAGCGCTAGGGGATGGTTTGATGAGGTGCTGGCGAGCCGTTACTTTATTCAGCACCTGCTCTTGGAGCTGCTCACTTCTCGGGATGCTTAGGCTGAGGACCGCGGGAGAGCGAAAGGTGGCCTAGGGAAAACGTGCTGTGGGTTTAAGCTGCGGCGGGGTGAGACTGGAAGTGGCTGCTGGCCCTCCGGGGTGTATGCTCAGCCGGCTTTCTGATGCGCCTGGGACAGTGTAGCGGACAAATAGACGGGACACCACCTTGATGTTTTCTGTCGCCTCAACGATTTGCGCTAGCATTGTAGCCACCTTGTGTTCTACCCAGGGTAGCCAACAGGGAGTAGCATCGCAACCACGCGCGCTTCACTCCGCTGGATCGCCACCGACAAGTGACCGCGATCCGCCGGCCCAGTAAGCTGTGTCCGGGTGTAACCCCGAAGGAAGCATCGCATAGCGTGTCCGTGTTTCGGGTAATGAGATTTTTGCGACTTCTGTATGAATAACGTGCTGTATATTTGCTCTATACTTGCCCGCCGTGCAGCGAGGACGAGCTGCACGGCGACAGTCACAATCACACCTGAAATGTGTGTGCTCTTTTTTAGGTGGTCGTGTATTTGTCATGCTGATGGTGATGCAGAGGGTCGTCATAATAGCCGAGCTATGAACATGTATTTATTTTTTTATTTATTTATTTATCATAGTACCCACAGCGCCTTTTCAAGGCATTACAGTGAAGGGGGGGGGGGGAGAAAGTAGAAATTCATACAAAATACATACAAAATTCATACAAAACAGAAATATCACTTAAAGCACAATGACAAGCCAAAACCCGGCATCTTCAACGAAGATACACTACAAAAAACACGAAAATACATACGAAAATACACTACAAATACACGAAAATACACGAAAATACAAATACAAGTGAGCGTGCATGTTAGATTACGACGATAGGGGTTGGTACTATGCCTACAAATTTTAGATTTGAAATAATAGCGGGTGCTCTACAGACTGGTATGGGTACAAATTGCTGATTCGACTGATTCTGGTAATATTCTACGGGTAAATGTTTGCCTGGAGCGTTTAATTTCAATTTTCTTGTCGAACTTGATCGCTTCTCGTGTGCAATGTTTGGCCCTGCTCACAGAAGACTTTAAGAAGATAAGATTCAAATTTATTTAGGCTTTCGGCTTAAGGCTTACGCTTCAGTATTCGCTGAGTTGTCATAGTGGCGTAAGCTTCCGTAGGTTTGTTAGTTTGGAAAGGCAGTTGAGCTGTGCTTCGTTTCTCTACTTAAATGGAAATTTGTATATACGTTAGATTCTTGGCCTCGTAGATTTTTTAACAGCACTTTTAGTAGACATTGCAAGGCAGAAACCGTACTTTCCGTTAACAGGAGTATCTGTGACTGGTTTACCTATCCCAAACGGCGAAAGCTGCTATTAGAGAGTTTTAGCTAACCGTTTTCGACGGTCCGCTCCGGTATCGGCGGCACGCTCAGCGCAACCGGAGCCAATGCCGTTCGCGGCCGAGCGCGCCACGCATGCGCAATGGCACTCCCGCTCGCTATCGGAGCGGAGCGGACCGTGAAAGACGGTCAGCTAAAACTCTCTATTGTTTCAGAATAGAGTGTGGGTCAGGGCTTCTAGAACTGCTTTGGTGCAGGCCTTTTTGAGGCAAGATCGTTTGAAGGGCGTAGTTAAAAAAATCGAAACCTGGACCATGCAGCGGGGCGAAAGTGCGTTTGTTCAAAAGTCGACTGTTTAGCCCTCACACTGACTTAACTAGTTCAGCTCCATACTTGCAAAAAATACTCGGTGCAAATAAGGCACTGCTGAACCGCGGTAGTGACAGCCACCGCTTGTTTTTTTGCTTCAACTTTCAACGAGCCGTGACGATTGGATACACCTAAACGTGGCAGCTGGAAGTTAACGGTATCGCCATACACTGTCGCCAAGACTGCTCAAGGTCTTCTGCTCCTAGCTGCCCGTATTTGCCAAGCTTCGTCGCGCCTTATTTTCGCACGGCCTTACAAATATTTTGGTATTTCTAAGCACCATCGGCTACAGGTTCCCCTACTCAACTGGTTAACGGCCTGTAAGGAATTGATATTATTTAAATGTAATTATTTGAGCGGTAACAATATCGCCAGGGTAACATTGCTGCATTTGTGCCCCGCACCGTACAATTTAATTTAACGAAAGGCGTTGCTCAATGTTTGCGAAAATAAAAGTTAGAAATAAATGTAAACCTTTTTCAAGCCCTCCTGCAGAAATGAGGTGACGGAACATAAAAACAATACCCTGTTTAACTTGAAAATATTAATAGAATGACCCATGTGATGCAGGTATTTCCATCAACTAATTTTGCAGGTTTACTGGGCCTAATGTTGATGTCTCAATATAGCGCCTGTAAATGAACTTGGTGGTGTCCTGGGGCTCACGATGTGAAACTGCGAGCTTTTACAAGCAGCGAGGTACTTCGCTTGCAGATTACTGTTAAGCAAGGGAGCGAAAAGAACGACATATTTCGGAAATCAGTGTGGCTCCCCTGATAGCCACCAACTTGTTGGCATGAAAGAAAGTTCTGCAACAAAGTTTTTGATACCAATTTTCTCTCCTGTTTCCTGTGGTTCAATTACCACTTTTCAATTTCCGGCGCTTATGCTCCTTTTTTAAAAACTAGTGGTGTACTCGTCCTGCTTCAAGCATGTGTCCAGTTAATCCTATTCTTCGGCTGGAGTCGTTTGAAAATGGGATGCGTTAGGCTCTTTCTTTCCACCTTGGTGGTGTTGTTTATGTGTTGTATCACGGCGTACTAGCCTGGAAAGATATGACGGCCATTGCACCGTCCGAGCTCAGGGTAA
Organism: Haemaphysalis longicornis; assembly: GCF_048455015.1. Lineage (NCBI taxonomy): Eukaryota > Metazoa > Arthropoda > Arachnida > Ixodida > Ixodidae > Haemaphysalis > Haemaphysalis longicornis. The sequence continues at coordinate 132,560,121 of NW_027526460.1, forward strand.
TTAATCAATATTAGGGTACTTTCACCACGAGTATGCCAGCACTACATCGAAAAATACGGCATGCATAGCCAAAGACTGACATTTATGCTGGAATATAAATCAAGCTCTCTTCTCGGAAGCAATGCTTGTTAGATGCTTCCAGAAGAATGTCAGGATATGAAGTCTTTCTACATTTCGAGGCAAAAAATATGCGACGTCAATGCATTTAAAAGCACATCCATGGGTTCTGTTGCAATGGCAGTTCGATGAACAACGTCTTAAATACGATGCAAAGCAAAAATGTTTCGCATTTAAGTTATCTCGAAAGCTCCACGATTCAAAAGTGTCGTATATATTAGGACTTGTAGTTTCCCGGGTTCGGCTGTAATTTCATGTTTTCGTTGTTTTGCGGTGCAATATAAGTACACAGTGCTTTGATTTGGCACATATATCTGCACATACAAAATGAGCAAATGTTTTGTAATATAAATAATTGTTTGTAGCATTCGCGATGAAGAAAGGCGAAATAACGTCACAATGTTGCTAAACGGGTTAAATTTAGTTTTTTCCACGTGCCGAATGCTTTTCAAAACCTTGTGTATCTTTTACAATTTTGAGAATTTTTGAGCTTCTTCAAACAAAACATCCAGAAGCGCCTGTGCCATATATTTGCGAAACCTATACATGAGTCTAGCAAAATGCATGCATACTTACCGTTAGAAAAATGTAGATGGCGCAAGCCGTTAAAGAAATTGCACTGTTGAAGCGCAGGCGAAGGTACTGTTCGAAAGAAAAAAATGGATGGAGGACAAATGAAGTCAGATGAAAGGAAGGGTATGTGTAAGCCGCGAAGAGGAAGCGGTTATTCAACTATTTAAATTAGTCATCATAATCATCATCACCATCATCCATTTACCGCCACCAGCTTCGGTCCTGCGCTAACCGACTACATTCCTAGCCATCGAATTTTCTTATTTAGTTCCTACATTTTTAATGACCTTCCTCTTCTTTCAGAAAGGTATCTCGTTATCCACTTTCTCATCCTGGTTTTCACTTCGTCTCACAACAAGGGCAGCTCAAAGGTCGCGGGTTTGATTCCCGGCCGCGGCGGCCGCTTTTCGATGGAGGCGTAAAGCAAAAACGCCCGTGTGTACGAGATTTCGGCGCACGTTAAAGATCCACATGTGGTCAAAAATAACCCGGAGCCCTCCACTACGGCGCGCCACATAGCCTGCGTTGCGTCGGCGCGTTAAACCCCACAATCAATCAATCATCAATCAAGGCCAGCTCAAGTGCATTTTCTTTTGTTCATTTCGACTATGATATCTTGTATTCGAGTTTGCTCCCAGACCAAGGAGGCTCATTTCCTGTCGCTGGGCGTTACCACCATCATTATTTTCTATGGCTAATTGAGCCGACGTAAGTTTTCTTTCCAGTTGGCAACATTCGTGGTCGCTACCTTGTTCTTCACGAGGGTGCTGGTTTGGGCCTGTTGGTAGAACATGACAAAGAATTGGAGTGCTACGGAAACGGGACAATCGAGTCGACACACACAAGGCGTTACTTCCAACAGTTTTATTAGCAGACGAATACACATATATATATATACATGAACACTGGCCCATGTCATAGAACAATTTCATCACATCACACTCGACTAACCAATCACGCTCTTTCTTTGATAAGGCGACAGACGCAGTACTAAAACACTCACGGTCCACTTTTGCAATCATGTGAGCTTCCAGAATCTCTCGCGTTAGCTGATTCATGCGCTTGGCAACAACTGCGCACTTATCAAACAAGGGCTTTCTGCCATCCTGCGTGCAGTATCACGGAAGCCATCCCCCGGAGTTGTTCCTTACATTATTGCTGTGCTCACGGAGACGACCGTTGAGGCACCACCCTGTTTGGCCTATGTACCATTTCTCACATTCCAACGGAAGGCTGTAAACAACGCCTTCAGCGCAAGGTATACGAAGCGGTTTTTGTACTTTTTGTTGCACATCGGTTTAGTACGAAGGTTAGGGTCTGTCAATATGCATAGCTAACCCAATTTGTTGGGAGCCGAAAAAAACGACCCTTACCTTCGACCGCTTGGCTATCTTTTTCAAATTGTGGGGAAGTTTGTGAACGTAGGGTATAACCGCCGTTGTTGCTTTTCTATGGGCGTTCCCTCGATCTCGTCATTGCCACCTTTTTTCTGTTCCTTGAGCAATCTTTCGGCTACCGAAACTAGCATATGTTTGGGGGTACCCGGCTGAGATAAGCGCGCATCTTGATCACCAAAGCTCTGGTTCATTAAATGGGGATATGATTTATTGAAGGCATTCCTGAAGCATACTTTTACGATCCTCCTTTTCACAAGCTTGGAATGCGCAGAGTTGTAGGGGAGGAGTGGCTTATTTGCACGCGGTGCGGAGCACCAGCAGACTTGGCTATAGTAAAATAAAAGAGATAAATCTAAAAACCGGATTGACCCCATCTTCAGGAAGTTCATGTGTTAATTCAAGCGGTGCGAGACACTGCCTAACTTTTGTTAGTACAATAAAAGCATCCGTCTAAAACATGTCACACTTGCAGTTAAGAACAAATAATTTTTTTTAAATTGTTGTTTAATCATTTTTTAAAAAATGAGAGAAGTGGAAGAGGTGGAAGATTTTTTTTCTCCCCTATTCCACCTATCTCATTTTTTCGCTGCCTTCCAACCATGATCGGATTGTACGACTATGGTTGCTCAATTCTGCTATGCTTGCTCTATACTTATAACCCTGAAACAAGCTTATTCTGTACTGTGAAAAGAAAAAAATGTCCTCTTCCTAAAACGTCAGTAAACTTTTATTTTTTTGAATGTTTGTTCTCGTGTCTCTGTTATACAGTCAAACCCGACTATATCGAACCCGTTTACATCGAATTATCCCATATATCGAACAATTATTGTGCACTATAATGTTACCGGGAGAATATATAGCAAAAAGTACGGCTACATCGAACAAAAAAGGCAGCCGCAACCTATATATCGAACTTCGGCAGCGCAAGATTGCCCCCGAAGTTGGCTTTCCCGCGCGGCAGCTGGGCGGGCTGCCTACGCCTCCTCCCCCAGTTTGAAAAGTCCCTTAGCCCAAGCGCTCGCGCTCTCGCTCGCTCTGACAGCCACCCCCTGGAAATAGTGGTTGGACCACACTCTCCCGCTGTCTCGCCAGTCTCGCGCGGCGGGCTCTCTCTCCCCTCGCTTCTACGCATGCTTCCCTTTTCGTGTTTTCGCGGTTGACGACGCGTCGGTACGCCTTGTTCATCTGTGTTCAACTGTGAGGACTCGACGAGTTCCGCCCCGCCCCCATGTTCCGATGCTCTTCACGCGCTGAGCATTCTTCGCCGCCACTGCGCGGCAATAGAAGGCTGTGGGCTCAGCTGTTTCGAGTCACTTGACAATGTTGAAAAGTGTGTGCTCAACAATGTTTCGAAAATGATGAAGCAAAAGAAGATCGGAGACTATTTCTCGCGCTAGTGTGCCCGCGGAGCATGTATCTTGGAAGTAAACAACAGTTAGTGATGAGGTACGTTCTGTGCATTGTCAAATTCTTTAAACATTATATATCGAATTATACGATATATCGAACTAATGACCGTTTTTTGCGAGTTCGATATATCCGGGTGGTTTGACTGTGTGTATATATATATATATATATATATATATATATATATATATATTGATTGATTGATTGATTGATTGTAGGGTTTAACGCGCCGACGCAACGCAGGCGATGAGGCGCGCCGTAGTGGAGGGCTCCGGATTAATTTTGACCACCTGGGAATCTTTAACGTGCGCCGAAATCTCGTACACACTGGCGTTTTTGCTTTTCGCCTCCATCAGAAAAGCGGCCGCCGCGGCCGGGAATCGAACCCGCGACCTCGTGCTCAGCAGCGCAACGCCTTAGCTACTGAGCCACCGCGGCGGGTATATATATATATATATATATATATATATATATATATATATATATATATATATATATATATATATATATATATATATATATATATATATATGGGGATTTATAAAACTTTACTTCACAACTGGTATTCATGAAATGCTTAGTTAACAAGCCGGGAATCCTTGAAATAAGTTACAAAACATGGATGTGTTACAAAGGGTGGATCTGAAGGTAGTACACCGGTTATTTCGGTGGCATCTCCTGTTGTTTCGCAGAGCAGTGGACCAAAGCCTCAGGCTCACTCGCGGGTTCAAATCCTGGCAGATTGTCGCTTTTGTTCTGCCTTCTAAGTGCCATGGTTTGCGAATCGTATTCGCAAATCAAAAACAAAAGTTTTTGGTTGAACTGTGGAACCACGATACCAAACGTCAATGCATCGTTCAAGTCACAGGCACGATTTGTTCAGTTTTAAACTCGGGTTCTGTATAGATAAAAAGGCAACTGTACTTTCAGAGGACGAAATACTGATGTGTGTGGATTTTGAAAAACTGGTATGTCTTTATATAGCGTAAACATAGTTTCCTCCCATCCATTTAAACAAGACACAAGGTGGGCTTATGAAGGGTGGGGGGTGGGTTATAAGGCCGCGGCCGTCAACCAAACCGTCTACATACCGCAATGGGCAGCAATGAGTACGTAGAGAAATGGACCAAGAGCCTTTATGGAGAGAAAAGGGGCTCCAGGTCATTAGATAAAAAGCGAGGGTAGAATAATAGTTTTATGTGCACAGTCGAACAAATAAGCAGGCGCGCATGGCCCCAACGCTCACACTACGCTTCCGAGAACGCTCGCAATATGTGTGATGGTGTACTTGTGTAGCAGTTGATAAATACAGGGTCGCATAGATGTTTTCCGGAAAGTAAAGGGGGGGAGGGGGCAATGGAATGCAGGACGCATTCTAAAAAGAGTCCCAGGGCCATGCCGTGCCACCCTTTGGCTTCTTTTTCTTACATTTGTAAATGTTTAGAACTGATGAAAATAAGTTAATGGAATAGTATAACTGCCTGTGTACGCGCGTGAACGGCGTTGCCACAACACGACCAAGCTCGACATTGGGGCAAACGAGCGGCCAGTTGAGCAATATATAATCCGACGTCGGTTCACAAAGCACGTACGAGCTTACTCTAACAAATTTTGAGGCGATTCTTTAGTCATTCGCGCCCATATATTAGACTCGCATGCGTGTCATATGTCGTTGCCGTGAAGGCGCGGTGACAAGATCGTTCTGTTGTTGCGTTACTTTTCGGCGTGGTATGGAAGCGCAGAAGTCCGGCCCAATTCCTTCCACCAGTTTTTCCATTCGTGAGTGGATTGCAGTATTCGTAAGCAAAGAGATAAAAAAACTGTGGTTGAATTCTCTGTCATAGGAATCAATAAAACACGAAATTGAAATGTGCATCGAAATCTGCAGCTGAGCAGAATTTGCGGGTCGGCGGCTGTCTTGGGGGTTGTTGAGCGACGTAGCTTGTTGAGCGACGTACTGCTGGCGGGTCGCTTCGGCAAAGTTGTACTGGCGTCATTTCCGTCATCAGTGAAATCTTGGGGTATTGCGGCATAAAACACTTTCGTGTTAAAATATAAAACCTGAAAACGAACAACCCTAAGTATAATGTACTTTAGTACTAAAGTTTGCTTCCCAGCAACACGACCCTGTTTGCAGGGGTGCACCCTTTACAGACCTCTTGCTTCGTTGTAGTTGCGTCACTTCCGTGACGGATATGACGTCAGCGAAATATTCGTGTATCCGGGAATAAAACGCTTTCGTGTTAAAAACGACCCCAACGGAACGCAGAAAGTCAGACGACTCCACCTCAGAGCTATGCTGCGGCGTAGAATATCGCAGCAGCAGACAACGCGCGCCACCGGATATTCTTGCAGACGTACCCGAGAAACGATATATCATGGGTAGTCACGCTCGGGTGGTGCGAGGAGGTGGACGAAACGGGGTAGGATTTCGGCACGGGAGAAAATGCGATGTTTGATTTGCAATAACTCCACTAATATTTGTAGGTTTATCAAAATTCTCGATGAAGGTGATTCAGAGGACATTGATTTACTTGAAAATGTCAACACCCCTGTATCAGTGAAGCCTCTTACAGGGCCACTTAAGGGCAGTCCGCCCATCGGACGTGGCAGTTGTAGAATTTTTTCTTGCTTTTCATAAGGTACTGTATCTTGGGCTGACTGGAGATGGTGTTCAATGCTTCACCTATTGTAACTGCAGGCGTCCAAACGGAATTATCTCGCTCTTGAGTCAAGAGCATTCAAGAATTTTGCCTGGGCATTCACCAAATGCTTCATTTTGTTACGGCGCTAACTGATTATGCGGCGGTGGTGGAACACAAGAGACAGTTCACGTCGCATACAAAAGTTGGCGTTGTTTCCGCTGGTGTTGTGATACATTTGTTGTGCGTTGTCGCTTGCTTAACGCCAAGCAGCTGGAGAGGTCACGAAGAGGGCTCCGTGATGTTTTCACAGATGCTGGTTTAAAGACACCCTGCAACACTTTCTTTTTCAACTTTTTTTCGAAGTCGTTAACGCTTGAAGAGCGTATCCCAGCAACACATCCAGTACTTAGATTAGCGGTTCACAAAGTACCTCAGGAAAAAGCACAACCGCCTTTTTAGATAGCGACCTATTCATAGCAGCCGGCGACAATGGGAGCGAGCGTGCCGTAAAATTGCTGTATACAGGGGCGGCGCGCTCCGTCAGGTGGGTCTAAATTTCATCCCTAACCTAGCCGCCTTAGTTTCGTTCTCATTGCGGTTTGCGACTGCTCGCATAAAATGTAGTGTACAGTCCAATCAATGCAGCTTGTACCGAACAGTAGATATTACACCGGCCAGCACCGAGAATGTCCGGTTGTCTAGACCCGCTGATTAGTTGTGCAAACTTCAACGTACACAAGTAAAGCACACTGCTACCGTATCAGCCTGCTCGATTATATCCTTCTTTATTCTCGAGCATTTTTTTCTCATTGAAATATTCAAAAAGTGTATCGACTTTGGCTTTACGTCGGGGAGCTTCCTTTTTATGTCAAGCTCATTTACGCCCGTGCAAAAGTTCACAGGGAAGGGCGGAATTTGTACAAAGAAGTTCCAACAGCGCATTCTGTGTGTGGAAGCACTGTCATTATTACGCGAAAACATGTTTTTGTTGTGAAGTGAGCACTAATCGACGGCAACCTCTTCGATTTATTCAATGTTTGCACCACAACTGGACCCACGCTTGTAGGACCTTCCTCGGTGTGGCTTACAAGCAAAACAACTGCCAAAGTTAGCATGACAATCGTCCCCGGTCAGTGCTAGTTGCGAAAACCACGGTTATCTTCGGGATATCTTTTTGAGCCACTGTCCTCGTACCGAACCGATCGGAAGCTTGTAAACATAAAGTGCCTTTACCTTGCGGCTGTCGGTCTTGCTGCGCTGTAGGCAACAAATACCATCGCGTGCGATACGTTCACTAAACGTGCGATGCTAAAAAGTTGCACAAGATCTTCCAGCATATTATTTCGCGAAAGCGACTCTTTCGGCTAGTTTTGTCACCGATCCGTATGCCGATGTACACTTTCGCCTACAACCTCGGCATCAGACTCCCTGAAGCTATTTTTGCCACGATCACTATCTATGCTGCTGCTACACTGCGTACACATAACTGAAGGACAACAAAGACTGCGGATGGAATTTTTGATGCCCGCTCATTTTTTTGTCTGATTTTGCTATAACCTTGCTAAGAAACGCGTCGTTAGCCAACAGGAATCGAGTGCGCTCCGAGTGTTTGTTCCTGCTTTTTTGCCTTCTCATGCACAAATAAAGCTGCGCGCGCCATGTGCCTCGTCGGGTTTATTTTTAAATCCTCGCTTTACATAAGGAACAACACGCGCTGCATATTTCTTTGTGCTTTATTCTTTGTGGTGTGCGCGCGCTATGAAACGTGTGGAGCGCTAGGTAACGGGTTGACATGGGATTAGCAGCTGTGGACGCTTTTTGCGGACGATATTCCGGTGGGTGCACGTTGCGCAGACGCCAGGCGGGTGCGTACTTTCTCCGGCCTAGGCAATCGACGATTTAGCGTTAAAAAAATTCCCCCGCATTTCCCCGAGGGGGAGAATGTGAAAGTGCGAATGCACGGTTGTCGGCCCGCTTGCGGCGCTTGCGCTCGGCCCCCGCAGCCCACCGCCTCGCCGCCTTCTCTTCCATCTCTTCCATCAGGTTTTTAGTATCACGTGTACACCACGCAGTTATCAAGCCGCTATAACGCCGCTGAGTCGCCAACGCACGCCGCTGACGACGTAGTTTGAATGCGTTAAAGATATAAGGCGCGTTACTAACACTGATATCACCGTCGCGTCCGTGGCTTGGTCGGTAGAGCGTTGATCTGCGGCCGCAAAGTCCTCGGATCGAAACCTAGCGCCGGATGCTGTTTTTTTTTATATAGAGAGGAGGACTGCGGACGCCGCCGCCGCCGACGCCGCCGCCGCCGCCGCCGCCGCCGGCGGTGGATGGTTTGGGGTCGCTTATTAAGTGCATTCGCACTTAAAACCTTTTTCAAGCGCACCGTCGAGCTTACAGGAGTGCGCTTCCCCTATGGTTTATCGGCAAGGACTGATCACAACCGATCAAAAATACGATACAATAAAGAAGCTAGGTCGAGCAAACGCGTATACACCGAAACAATTCGTTGATTGATTGATTGATTGATTGATTGATTGACTGATTGGGAATGGTATGCTTTTGTAACGGGGTGAAGACATGTCATCTCACCGAGCACTCTATGTTATATATCTATATCTATATCTATATCTATATCTATATCTATATCTATATCTATATCTATATCTATATCTAATATATCTATGTTGTGCTACTGGTTTAATTCTAGTGCTGCTCTTAGCAGGCTCAAAATAATTTTTACTGTTACAGCAGGTAGCTGTCCCAAGCAATATGCCCCTCTCTGCGGTTGTTGCACCAACATTCCAATCGTATTTTGGTCTTCTATACAGCCTTGAAGTTTGCTTCCTCTGTGCATACCTTTAAATCCAGGGGCTTCGGGAAGCCGAAAATTTCACTCAAATAGATTTGGATGGATACACTCACATTGAAACACTGCGTGCCGCACAGTTTCTGTTTTCTTTCGTAGACAACGCATGCCCCATCATTTTGTGTATAGGTCCGTACAAAGCTGGTAATTCTCAAGAAATCTGCTCTAGCCTCCAAAAGCAAAGCACTGCCCCTCAAATTATCGTAGAAATGTTCCGTTCTGATGTCCAATTTCTCTGTCCTGTATATCTCTAACGACTTTTTAGCTTCGTTGGGGTCAAATGGGGATCAACTGCAGCGCGCGGCGGTGCACTGGCGATAGAAATAACTAAAAAAAAGCCAAAGAAGTAATAACAAATAAGTCACGCGCAATCGTTGTGACTGGGCAGGTCGCTATGTATAAGGCCGGTCGTGGACAAAAATAACTGCTTTATGCCCATCAGATACCCTAGAAACTTGCTCAAACAATTATTTTCTCTTTCCCGGTTTTGGCGTTCTTCGACCGCTGGAATAACGTCATTACAACAGTGTACCCGCCGCGGTGGCTCAGTGGCTAAGGCGTTGCGCTGCTGAGCACGAGGTCGCGGGTTCGATTCCCGGCCGCGTCGGCCGCTTTTCTGATGGAGGCGAAAAGCAAAAACGCCCGTGTGTACGAGATTTCGGCGCACGTTAAAGATCCCCAGGTGGTCAAAATTAATCCGGAGCCCTCCACTACGGCGCGCCTCATCGCCTGCGTTGCGTCGGCGCGTTAAACCCTACAATCAATCAAATTACAACAGTGTAGATGATATTGACCTACTTTCCTTCAGTTGCAGCAATGAACGCATTCGATAGCCACTTGAAAAAGAAAGCCACAAACGTAAAGCAGGAAGGGAAGGCGTATCTGCTTCGACGAGCAAATCACGCAGTGCCCCTTTATGCTGGCTATAACTGTAGCTTTCGCAGTGCTTTCAGACTGGAAGGAAAGAGCGGAAGCTTTAATCGGAAGTGTTGTTGAGTTCCTTTAAAACCCGCCTTAGACGACCTCCATGAAAACCTGTCGTTACTGTGTTACTGTGCGATATGAAACATCCTTGCGCAGTTTAATTTCAACGCTCAACCATGAAGTGGCTACTTAGTAAAATTAACAATACGAGGGAAGAGTGAGTCTCTTATGATCCGTTAGGTAGTCTTCAAAGTCTTAGGAGTTTCTGACCAAGCCAGTATGAATAGACAGTGAACTCCTGTGAAGACCAACTCGAAGGGACCACGGCAATTCGTTCTTTTTATCAGAGGCCCTCACAAAAAAAAAAAAAGAATCCACAGCACGCCCGGGTGCATGCAAATGTCTTGCCTCAAGACGGTGAATAAACTATACTTAAACTAGGCTTAAACTAGACCTCAAGCGACAGCGCAGGAGAGACAGAGAGGGAACTCCTTGCTTTCTCGGCGGTGACGCGGTGGGACTCGTGACGCGAAACGACGCGAACCCGCATGCTTCCGCTGAGAAATGGCATCTGTCAGGAGAGCTGCTACGTTCGCGAACGGGAAGTCTCCGTCGTCTTGCTTTTATTTTTTTTATCCTCCAATTTTGCATCCTTCTCCAAAGCAGACCGGCCAAAAAGCTCCCCCTCCCTCTTTTCTTTTTCTTTGCTTTGCCGCTGGCTCCACGGGTTGAAGCGTAGGAGAAGTGGTAGCTTTATCCGCGTGTCTTTTTGTCTCGCTCTCCCCGTTCCTCTGCGGCGCGAATTCACTTGGCGCTGTGGTTTTCCATCACTTTTCTTTCCCTCTAATGGGGTGAATGCCCCGCCGTACCCCCTCAGACTGCCATGCTCCTACACAGGATCGCCAGCAGTGGTGGTCACCCAGAAAGTTGTTCGTCTTAAAGGGGCCCTGAAAGGCATTTTGAGCACACTAAATGAACTAGCGCAATCGTTAGATAGGGTCGTCAACATCATCTGTGCCAAGTATTACTCTTTTACGCGCAGCGGAAAGCTCACACTTTTGTTGCTAAGTTCGTCGCTTTTTTCTCACCCTTTCCTTCGTGTTTTTGGACGCCGCCATCTTCACATGTCTACATCATCGATTCCCATATGTTCGTCATGAGCTAGACATCCTGCTATTGGGCGGCTTTTTCACGCACTTCCGGCAAAGAGATGAGTCGTCTGCTCAGCATCGGCTCGCCCGCTGATCTGCCAGCGGAGTGCCGGAGTGTTGGACATTTTACGACAAACGAAACAAGTGTAAACAAACGCTTAACCGTTTGTATTGAATGCAACACGGCCATAGCACGACATGGATTTTATGTTACATGAGTACGTACCATAAAGAAAGCCCCGTGACACTTATTTGGTGCAATCGCAGAGAACGCCCTGAGCCGAATGCCAGGGTTTGACGCGTACATTTTATTCAACTTCAAAACAATCCAGAGATGCGTTTCGAACGAACGCAACGTCACTACATGCGTTGCAAGGCTGAACCGCGATTGACAGACGATGGGTCGCCTCCTCCTGCCCGTCGTAAATTCGGCACTCACCTCACACCCGGTTTGCGTGGACGAACAGCAAGTCACAACTCTGGCGCGCAAGCGAGAATGCTTTTAGCCAGGCACACTACACATACCCCATGCGAGGTTGAGTCGTACGTCGTTCGAGAAAGATAATCCAGACCATGGGAAGCACTATCCACCCGCAGAAGTACAATGCCGCATTTCATCGCGAAACGAAAGCGTCCACAACACACAGGAGGCGATGCACACGTACACACAGCTTCGGTCACTGCATTGGCTTAGCTGCAAGCTTCGTTCGGACAATCAGCGATGCTACGACGATACAGAGCTGCGTGAGGACGACGTGCTAACCACTGCACGTATTTAAAAACACAGGGGCAAAGAACTAGGTTAATCGGAAGCAAAAAATATGTCCTCCATTATAGTGCCTGAAATATACTGGCTAGTGTGCCGAGGGCGGGCGCCGGGAGCGATGTACGCGGCCGGCTGCAGCTTGGGGCGCTGCCGTGCGGGAGTGTGCGCGTTCGTTCGGCCCGAGCAGATCGCGCGGTTACCTCCGAGCTGCGGCGCAGACGGCAGCGGCAGAACTTTCCATTCCCGCTTGCGACGAAAGCGAGCGAATGCGACGGAAATTCTGTCGCGCGACGAAAATTTGTCCCGACCATTCGACAAAAACGATCGTCGCGCGACAAAGCGACGGAATTCCTGCCGCTTTCACTCGCTTTCGTCGCAAGTGCGAACGGGCCTTTATGCGCAATCACATAAAACAAGCTCTTGCTTATCGCCTGAGCATACGGTTTATATCTGACTACGTTACACTGTGCTTTCCAGTGTATTTAAACGATGTCACTAGGTTTGAAACGTACGCGCTCGGCGTGCAGCTTTGTAAACGCAAGCGGCCTCACATACGCACGCTATTTTGCTGCTAATAGAGTTTTAGTACAGCGTTTGTGTCCTTTGCATACGCTAAACGCTAAATTTTTGCATCCCGCTACGTAAACACTGCGAGGGGAGTTTTAGTAGAGCGGTAGAGCGTCTAATCAGTTTTGCGTAGCGACACACTAATGCATACGGCGCCATCTGTCAAATGTTTTCCGAAATGTCTCGCCGGGTCATCTGCTATCGGAGTGCCGGAGCGTTTGGACATTTTACGACTATCCAAACAAGTGCAAACATACGCTTTCCCGTCAGTGTTGAATGCAACACATGGGTGCAGCTTGTCAGAACACGGGTTCTCGCTGATCGAGTGCGGCGTTGGTTAAATTTGCTCTGCGCCTTCCCGTTCATCGCCGCTGATAAAGCGATCCAATACGGCGCGTTTTGTGCACGGGTTCTGTGTAGGTTTAAAATGTCCTTTTTCACATGCCGCCGGTAGTAGGAATTACAACCGCCGCAAAATAACACCCGGCACCAGCGGGGTCACATCTGAGACCGCGCTTTTTGGATAAACAGTGCGTGGTGCACCAAAGGGAACGAGCGCACGATTCTCCCCCCTCGCGGCTGCGAATTCGCCGCCGATACCACCACAGCTACGTACACCCTGAAAGGGCAAGGCCAGGCCGCACACATGCGGCCAGGTCCTTTGTTCACTTTTCCAGCCTTTAGAGGAGTGTCCATGGGGTCAACAAAGATGAAAAAGCCGAAAGAGCTGGCCCGTAGCAGACGGCAGCACAGAACAGACGGCAGTCTGTGGGAGCGCAATAGCGGAAGTTCGTCACCGCTGAGGAGCGGAGCATCATGGGAGGGGAGGCCAACAGCGAAGAAACAGTTGAAAGGAGGAGGAAATACGGCGCGACGATAATGCGCGGTTTTTGATTTACGATTTCTCAGCTAATACTCATCGCTTTAACAAAATTCTTGCAGGAGGAGATTGCTAATACATTGCTTTATTTGGTTACATGTACATCCATGCATCGGCGGAAGGCATTTCAGGACCCCTTTAACCGAGGAGTACGAGTAAGGCTGTTCGTCTTAACGGATTTTTTTCATTGGGTCTATGGTAAACCAAACAAACGTTCCTACGCTATTCCGCATAAGCGAGAATTCGTCTTAACCGAGTTTGTCTTAACGGGAGTTCACTTTATATCAATGAGCAAGTTTATGCAGGGTTTTGAAGGAAGTGATTGTTGTTGGCTGGTAATGATGATGATGATCAGTGTACAACGTTGGTTGGAAGTACGTTTCCGCGACGTTGGCGACATCAGAAATCTGTGCCCGATAAATCTCCTTTGGAGTTCGCATGACGCTGTCGTGTGCAGAGCGGATGTTTTTGGGGAAATTGTTCTGGCCGCCTCGGTAGTATTAGGTAAGTCCGGCCTCAATGTGGTTGGCCCGATCGTTGAGGAACCAGCAATGACGGGCGCTGTTCAAGAGAAGGGCCTTACGAGATCGGGGTTAATACGAATCCACAGGCCTCACAGGCCTTAAAGTGAACCTGCGGCGTCATATTGAGTCAATGGGGTCATTTTTCCAACGTGCCGTGGTAGCAGACGTCAGCTTAATCATCTCGGGGGGCTACCTCTGGTAAGAGTGCCTTAACTGCGCCTTCTCATCTAGCTAAGGAGAATGATAGCTGTAGCCTTTGTTCGTAACATTTGTTCTATTCCGCAACTTGCCTGATGGGTTTGTTTGAAATGTATATTTCCACACTTTTCTCCGTTTACACCTGGCTGTGGAATTGGTTTCGAGAGAAAACAGTGCAAGAGGACATGTTGGAGAAGGGTGTTGTCTGGGAAGATGCGGTTCGTTCTTTGGGGTTTCAAGGGACACTGAAGGCAACCCGCCAGTTGGTTTGAAACAAAAATCTGACCTTTAGCCATTTTAGCGTTGATTCTGTGTCGAATGATGCCTTAATTGCTGAGAAAGCACTAATCAAACGCTGATCAAATGTGACGCTCAAAACGACTGCAGTTGCTGTTTGCCTCCCGATAAACCGGACGCAAGCGAAGCAGCGGCGCTGTACAGCGGTATAGGCCTCCTGCGCTGGAGTTTTGGCGACAGGCAGCGCCCCTAGCGGCCAACGCCTCTGGGTAGTACAAAAGCAGACGACCCTCGCCGCCCTCCATGTGTTTTCAATTACAAGCCAGAGTGAAAGTTGGTTGTGGCGCTTTGTGGCAAGTTTAAATGACTGCATATTGTATGAAATAGCCCTTAAAGTAGTTGCAGAGGCTAAACAAAATAATATCCGCTAAAAGAAGCCGATTTGTCGGCTTTCTTTTAGCGAGCTTTCGCGATGGTCGCGGCGTGGGACAGTATCGCCAGGTCGGGTGGTTTAACTGTTTCACGACAGTTACAGTTTTTTTTTTTCTTGCGTGCGGTCGACAAAGGAAAGTTCACGAGTAGCATAAACATGGAACGCTGCTCATCCTATATCCTGAGGTAACTGCAAAAGGTTGCTTCAACGGGAGCATGCAAGCGAACGCAAAAATTGCGCAGCCGACTCAGCTGACATTGCTGGCCTGGCACCGCCTTTGAAACGAGTGGAATTGTTTCGTATTTTCGCACACTAAATGATTCTTGCGTAACGTTTTACGCCGCACGATTTACGAACGGGAGGGTAGATGTATACTAGCGAGTAGGTGGGGCAATAGCGCCAAATAAACAAATTAAGCGCTATTAAAGGACGCAAAACATGCACCAAATCACACGCCCGCTGCCTGCAGCAGAGATGTGTACTTCTATAACACCGCATAACACAGCATCACATAACACAGCCGCATACACGGCGCGGGATATATTTACATACGATCATCACTGACTGTGTTGGTTTTCTAGTGCAGGGGTCGTCGAATCCGAACACCGACACGCCAGTTTTGACTTCAAATGGAGTTAGACAGCGAGGCAAGAACAGAGAATTGGCGTCCTCCAGTTGAATTGCACCCCCATCTTCACACTTCGCCCGATTATTGTCAAATATTATTACAAATTCGCTGAATTTTTTCTCTTTGCATTCAAAGCCCCCCTCCTCCCCCTACCCCCCCCCCCCCCCCCCTTCCGATTTGCCGTCCAGCCCTCCGCCGTGTCGGCTGCATGGAACTCGGCCGTTGCTGACCCTCATTCTAGGCTATTAAGAGCTGGGAATGTATACTGCAAGAGCGTAATTAAGTAAAGCGAGAGCAAACAAGGAAAGCGAGCGGCCTCTTAGTTCGCCCGACCACTTTGTTTTACGGCCACTAGTTTAGGAATCGCAAAACAGATTTCACGCTTCTGATGGTCGCGGCAATTTGTCACTGAGACACGCAACAAAACGCAAGGTAACGCTGCACCGTGTATTCGTAACGGCGACGCAAACGAGCACTGTTGAATGAAAGTGCACGCATAGTGTGCAGGTACGCAAAAGAGCGGCGCACCGCAGCAGGCGAGCCTGCGGTCCGCCGGATTCGCTGGCTTTTTAAAGCGCGATCATCACCGATTGCGTCACTCTTCTTGGCTGTTTTTGAGAACTCTCTGTCACCTAGAGTAGAAGTTTAAACTAGAAATTTCACTTAACATTTCACTTCGTACGACCATCGATCTGTGAACCTGCGAGTAGCAGACGCCGTCACGGTCCCGGCACTTTCGTCGGCGCTGTAAACGTGTTAAGCGCTGCAAAGCTTTTTCCCCTAATTCCAAGGTGATCGCTGAAATAGATCGGACGCGTCGGGGATGAACTGGTGACCACGTCGCAAAATAATCGGGAGCGTCGAGCTCATTTTGCTTCTGTCAACACGGGATCCTATGGGACCCGCGCAGCTTTGTACTACCCGGAAGTACTGCCCGGAAGCCGCTTGCGCAGCGCCCCCTGGGCAGCGCAGGAGGCCTATTCGCCCCGAGCGCGAACACAGTCGGCTCCTGGCGGCGGCGGGACGAACCGCTCCTAGTGTGGATGGCGCTCTCGCGTCGTCTGCTTTTTCACGTTGCGTGCGGCGCAAGACGCGTGCTGCACACGACAAAAGAACCAATATGTGTGCTCGTATGGCAGTAAGCAATGACATATTTACCTCTGCTTGCGCATTTCCTCTAGAAACGCAATAATCAGCGGCCGTTGCGGGTTAATGCGCTGGTTTAATTCCACGAAACATCTTCGCCCTGGTCAGCGCTTGAGTGTGAAACGTGTTATAAACATTGCTTCCACACATTGCACTTTTCGTATTGTTGAGTGCAGTCGCCTGCCGTTTCGGGAACGTCGAAGGGTGCTTTTTGAAGGTGGCGTGGTGATTATTGAAAGGATAAAAGTTCAGTGCGCAAAACGAGTAAGCAGTGACAAGACCTGTGCATACGCGTGCAAATTCCACACCCTTGTAAAATTGCGCTGTGTCCTTATAGAAAGAAGAAAGAAACAAAAACATTTACACTGCACACGACCCGTGCGCTATCGCCCATACATTTACCGGGCACGTATTTTACACCCGCAAGCGCCTGTGTGATCGTGTCCTTCCCGTACCTTTTCTAAAATAAATACCATGTTTGGACAGTCGTTGTTTATACTAAGGAGGAGGAATGAACATCTATTCAACTGTATCGAGTTGCTAATTTTACGTATTATTTAAAATACGTTTCTATGGATGCGCAAGAGTATTTAGGGGGGATTTTTCGGTAAAATTGAGCAGTTGTGAGTTTGCGTCTGTCATGTGGCATTCCGTGTGTCATTTTCATATATATCATTTTCAAATCCGACATGAATCACCTTGTCCAGAAACGTGTCTCACTCAGCATAACCAAATGCCTAATATGGTCACGTCTTAACCTCTTAAGGTGGACCTAAGTTTAAAGAAAGAGGAGAAAACGCGTAATATAATGCACGTTGTTGCCCACATGTGTGAGGGGTGTGTGCCATGACTCACTGTTTTTTTTTTTTTTCACAATTCTTGCTTTTAATACAATTTTGAAAAAGGCGAGCCACAATTTCTGGACAATCTCGGACCAAAGGGAGGTTAATCAGTTTTGAAAATACGTGTTAAAGTACTGCTTTTTCACCGCTACAGAACACGACGCCTAGTGTTTCGATTGTAAGAAATTGTGGTAACCATAGTTTGGCTTTTCGCGTTACTTGTGTTATCTTCTCGCTGCTCTTGCAACGTTGGCAGGACCCCCCCCCCCCCCCCCCCCCTTCCAAAAAAAAAAAAAACGAAATGCACAGAATTTTATTTTTTAACCAATCCTCAAGAAGTAAATGCCAAGACAAAGGCGATTCAGTTTACAAAACAAAGTAGTTACCGGGAAGCCGTTGCGCTGATTCGCAACGAGAAATAAAAAGGAAATGTTTTACTACATCTGCAACAGCGCAACCTCATTTATTGCCATCTTTAGGGTTCGTAAGCGGCCTTATACGCAAGAGTGCAAACACATCTCGCTGTTGCAGGCACCTGTTAGATTTTAAAAGGAACGCAAATGGTCAACAGAGCAGCCGTAACAGAAAATTTGTGCTCACTGTGAGGTCCCAGAAGCTTGGTTTGCACACTGTAAACCTGCTTGTCTTTGCGAAAACCTAGCTAAACATGAGATATTGATTGTACTGTGTGCGTTGACAATTCAATTCGCAAGTTCACTCGCGACGAAAGCCGTAAATAAGTGATCCGAAACCGTTATTCATCAAACCTTCCTTCAGAGTCACTAAAATTTCATTTAAAAGACCCGTTAGAGCGGTTACATTTATATCTCTGAACTGAGCAAAATTCAGTAATCTTATGTTGCCTTTTGAACACACAAAAAATATCGTAAGCTCTTAGAAAGAATTTCGGGGCAGTTAAGTAGTGTTACCATTTCAGGGCATCCCACAAATGCAAGAATGCGTCATGCTACCAGTGAAAGCGATTCAGATTGCCGTTGTAAACTGAATTTCAGATATCGAGGCTTCCTGATTTGTTTCTATTTATGCTTTTATTGAAGGCTCGAAGCCACAGTCTGGAAAGATCGAGCTTGCTACGAGCCACTGCGTACAAGTTCATTGTCACAATTACGGCCATTCTGAGATTCCCGATGAGTCATCGCTTTTTTGGCGTAGTAATGAAAACTGACTGCCGCTTCCATGCTATGCATTGAACGTTGAGGAACCGAACTACAGCATACCACTCTTGTTTGCACCTTTCGTGCGCGCATACGGCGAGAAAAAGGCACGAAGCGCGCCCACAGTGTGCATTCTTACGGGCCGCTCAGCGGAGCATCCACACTAGCAGCGCGACGCTGTCGCCACCTACATGTCGAGCTCGCGGCGAATAGGGACCGGACAGCTGGACGTGTGGCGCCACCACTCGGCACTCCCCTCATTAGTGGAACGAGCCGGTGCATTGGACTACGCAGCCTGCTGTTGTTGCCGCCATGGTTGTGTCAGTGCTTTGAATGTTTTGGTTGTGAGCGGATATGTGCGGTGTAACAAAGTCTAGACAGATTTGTTGGTTTCTTAGATGCAATAACGGCTACGTAAACTTGTCGGACGCTTCTAAAGTTGGGTATGGGCTACAATGACATGAGCGCTTTTTGCAGCGCTCTACACTTGGCTCAACCCGTTCTGAGCACGAATGAAACTGCTATTATTAGTATTCATTTCTTCTTAAATGAAATAACGGCTACGTAAGCTTATTTGGTGCTTCTAAGTTTGGGAATGGGCTACATTGACATGACTGCTTTTTGGAGCGCTCTTCGCCTGGCTTCGCGCGATCTGAGTAAGGATAAAACTATTAATATTGGATTTCATTTCTACTTTAAATTATCTTCACTGGTTTCATTGACTACGGTTTCCACGCCAGCTTTACCGCTGGGATACCTCGATACGTGGGCTTTGAAGAGAAAAGCACTTACGTACGAGATCGATTACCGTGTGGGCGTGGAAACGTCGTGGCAGTTTACACTTTCTTTCTGTAACCG
Source organism: Haemaphysalis longicornis (assembly GCF_048455015.1). Lineage (NCBI taxonomy): Eukaryota > Metazoa > Arthropoda > Arachnida > Ixodida > Ixodidae > Haemaphysalis > Haemaphysalis longicornis. The sequence goes on from NW_027526460.1 coordinate 132,579,461, forward strand.
TAAGCTTTGTGCCTTTGGTTTTGGTAAATGACATTGTGAGACCATGGGAGCCTGAGAGCCGAAGCACAACTCCCGCGTTTGTAGTGGTCATTATATCAAGAGCCAAAGTTATTCAACCACCCAACAGCCCAAGCTACAAACCATCCCCTCTTCCCTTCCCATTTTACCACTCACGTGGAATAAAGACTGGTACCGATAGTTAAAAACCATGATAGTGTTAACGTCAGCTTGTTTTTTTAATGGTTAAGTATCCTTTACCGAGTACATAAAAAATCGTGTAATGCCTTGTGAAGCAACCAAAAAAGCGCGAGTAGTTGCCTCAAATCGGGGTGCATCAGCCCGAGTCTTCCAGCTCAGACGCATTTCCGATACGCTGGAAGCAGTTAGGATTTGGAGAGGGGTGCATGGAAGGGCAAAATTAAACAGCAAAATCATCCAACCCTCGGTTTAGCGACGACGATGGTTGAACGCGAAGCTTCCTTCGTGCAAAATAGAATGGGAGATGGTCAAAGACAAAGACGCTGCGATCAAAAGACCAAACTGCGTGCTGGTCAAATTCGAAGCTCAACTAGGGAAAGTTCAAATCCAGAAGGTACCGAAGTAAACTCCCACGACAAAGCTCTGCGATAAACCATCACTGACGTTAGACAGAGGAGTGCATGATTTGATTTTTCAAGCTTGTAAAACGACCTCAGCTTTCAGTTGTGAAACCGAGTACAGGTTTTCGGCACCCGCCTGTCTCTCGTCCTTCAGCCACGCAGGAATTGTATTTTAAAAACGGTTAACCAGCTAGCCAGCAACCATTGCAATTCTTGTAAACCAGTGTTTTTCCACGACAAGTAATAACGTTCTACTATCATGTGGTATTTATTATGTAAACGATTTCTGATTACTGTAGCCAGCGTACTTCTGTGAAGTTAAACACGCGTCTACCGTAGTTAATGAAGTTACAGAAGCTTCATCTATCACAATTTATGT
>NW_027526460.1:132585438-132772938 GCF_048455015.1 Haemaphysalis longicornis
TGAGGCTAAAATTTGGTCCGTGCGCTGCACAAGAGGAAGTAGAAGCAGCTTACGACGCGTCGCTGAAGAATTCGGCGCACCTGTACTTGCTCTGCAGAAACAAAAAGTGCTGCAGATTCGCACTCCTGGGTACCCTATTTTTTTCTACTTGAGTAATTGGCAGGCCGCTTAATTTAGGACGCAGATGCCATGGTGGAATGACATTATTGATGGGTGTCTTGCGCGTGTTATAAAGGGGGACATGGAGTTCAGAAGCCTTTTCCCTCACTCTAAGAGAGAAAGGTAAAGAAATAGATGGCCTGTTTAAAAAGAGTGATAATGGCGATGTGTCGTTAATGATGGGATTAAAACATTTGTGCTTGGAAGCTGGGTGGGTGGTGGTCGCTGGGTTTGGCTTGTAACAAGTTTGGCTGAGGAAGCGCCCCAAAAAGTTTTGCTTTGTAAACAGTGATTACATATTGTATGTATACAATGACGTCATTCCGTGAAAAATTGGGACATCATGGCACGCAGTTAGTGTAATATCAAGGGATGTGTCCTAGCCTTTGGAAAATCTCAGGATGCATTCTGCGGGTAAAGCGGCGGGCTTGTATTTGGGTCCTCAAGGCCCTGCTCTTTTCATTGGTTATGCGGTAACCCCAGGACGGGTGAGGGGCAATGATGGAACACATAACGATCAATAGTCAAGTGCCGGTAATAGTGAGGGTGAGTGTAGAGCAGTCTAAGAGATGTCAACGATGATGAAAGCGACTATATATATATCTACAGATTACGATTGTAAAGTAGTGGACAGTTGAGTATTAGTGGGAATATTTGAACGAAATATTGCCTGGTGGCGATGTCGGCAAATTCAGGGTATGTAAGCGCTAGGAGCTTCTGTACAGAAAAGCGGTATTCTGAGTATCGTACCCGGAACCTTGGCAGCAGGACGGGGTCATCGGTTTCTCTCAGGGTACCAATGGCGGTCATGGCTTGCCAAGTTTGAAGGTACTCCTGACGGCTGAGCTTGCGACAAAACTTGCCGAAGTGCCACTTCCAGGCTGCAAAATCGGTGCGGCTATGGTCCGGAGCCATCTGAAGAAATGGCTAGAGTCGGTGGGGGACGGGAGAGTATAATTGGTGCGGAACATGGCGACATCAATGACACGTTGTGAGAAGTTTTGCTGCGCCGAGTTCATGAATGATGTAACTGAAGCTAAAATGGTGTCTGTAGTGACAGGGAACATAAAAAAATTGGTCGCCATCTCTCCCTGTGAAAGTGGATGTCCAGCATAGCTGTGTAAAGCCCTAAAAATGGTGATGGAGGAGGGTTAGAAATGTTTCTTGTCGTCTCGGCGGGCGCTTGATTGAATGGTTGATTGATTGTAGGGTTTCACGCGCCGACGCAACGCAGGCGATGAGGCGCGCCGTAGAGGAGGCGCTCCGGAATAATTTTGACCACCTGGGGATCTTTAACGAGCGCCGAAATCTCGTACGCACGGGTGTTTTTGCTTTTCGCCTCCATCAAAAAAGCGGCCACCGCGGCCGGGAAAACGAAACCGCGCCCGGTGGGCTTGTCGCTTGCGCTCGGCTAGTGTCACTAGGTAAGGGTGCAGAACATCGGCAGTCTTTTCTCCTATTGTTCAGTGCCACTACCATGATCATTGATCAGTTCACATTGAGTGACATTTTTTACACTGCGATGCTTCATGGTTGGTGCCATTTTGTTGTTAATGCGTTTTAGTCGGTCAACTCTGGTAGGCTTAGCTTGTTCTCCTGCTCTGCGGCTGCGCGCGACTGACGTCGTTCCGAATGCGAATGAGAGATAACGCGTGTAACAGCATTTCAGCAGCAGATGTGTGCCCAAAAATGCTGTTTTGCTGCACCTTCGGAAGAGTTCTTAACAAACGACCCAGTCGAAGTTAATGGCAAGGCTGTAGATGCGGCCATCAGGCAACACTGATAAACGACAAAACGGCCGCCGTTGCTGACTTGCGTGCGTGAGTGGCAGTACTCAACACCAGGTTCAGACTGTTGACGCAACTGTCTTAATACCTTTAAATAATGATGTCATTTGACGTCTCAGCCAACCGAACTGCGTGAAGCGCCGTTTTTTTACGTCCATAGCTCACATGTGGCTGTTCCGTCGGCAGTCTGAACGTAGCAGAATACCTCATCTACGGACACTACTCTCGGTTTCTCTGGCGGCATATGCTGGTTCCTGTCACCCTGACGTATCCGCTTAGCGCCTTCGGCAAGAAATGCTCTATACACTAGTCCTACGTACCCTTGAAAGACAATCTGCAAACATAATCTTTGCCAGGAACGCAAGAGGGGTGGAGGTGGGGGGCGTCCCATTGTACACAGGCGCCTTATCATCCATAATGCGGTTTAGATGCTTATTTTGTGGTTTCCTTAAACCAATTCTGAGCTCTATGCTGTACGCCTGATTAGTCTGACGCATGCGCTCCGCGTCTTAGGCCTTGGCCCCTTGGCGTTTTTTCTCACGGCGATGAAACCGTTGGGCGGTAGAGGTATACAGCTTTTCTGTAAAATGGATTGTGTAGAGCCCATGTGATGGCTCACGATAATGAGGTCGTGCTGGTAAAAGTCGAGATTGTGAGAGGCGACATCCTGTGCTGAGTGGTCCAAAGGAGTCCCGTAAAAGGCCAACTGCACTCAAAATTTCCCCCATTTGAAGACGTTTTTTTAGGATAGTCTGCCTAAAAATACTGCAAGATGCAAAGTATTGCCAAGGTAACAACAAGAAGAAGAGAGCTGTGGGCACACCCCCCGGGAGAAGAAGAGCAGCCACCTGTGCGAACTCTCTCATGGCCGACATCGGGTGCATAGCGCATATACAACGCTCGCATATTCCATGATCCATTTCCTGTGTCCTGCCGGCACGCAACAATCTGACAGCTCAGATGCGCGTATCTGCGGCGCAAACTACCAACAAACATCGGAGATTTTGAAACCGAAATTAAGGAGAGCGTGGCCATTACCAGGGTCCCTCGCGTATGAACCTGGTGTATGCTAAGTATGGGGGGTATCTTTGCGCTTCGCCGTGGCCACGGACGCTGTCCTTACTAGGCCTAAAATAAGTGCACGCTAATGTAAAATGAGGAAAACATCTCAAATTGATATATTAATTACACAAAAATATTGAAAACTCAAGAATGTATTTTTATAGGCGTCTTCAGAGGCTGCGGTGCCCTCGTACCTTCGGTATGAGCGCCAGGCTGATACTGAAACTACTCAAAAAGAGGGCGCCACAGCTCCTTTGGGCGGGAGAGTAGGAGCAACGCCACCTGTATCGGGCAATGTTGTACAGGCGGCGTGTCAAAAAACAACAACACGAACACAAGGTGCTCACAAGGATAACACAAGGGAAGAACTGGCGAATCACTGCTCCGCACTACCGACAGCTTTCACGTTGTGTCGAACGGTTTAATTTTTTGTTGGGGGGATTTAATTTTGGAATATACTTCAGTACGATTTATATAAGGGTTGCTGGCCGAGAGAGTGTTATTTACATGGCAAGGGCAAAATTCCTCAGGGCTTGCTTCGGCAGCAGTGATTTTACAATCTTGCAGGGCGGCTTGGTGCAGGGCGTGACCTGAAATCCTGGTTGAGTCAAGGCTACCACCGAGGCAAATGACGCTCGTGTAGTCGCCAGCCGGTGAAGGTGGTGGGCGAAGTGGGGTCCGGCGTGAAATCTGCCTGATTGTACAGAATGATAGTCCGTGTCGCGCAATACCTGAGCGCGATGGCACCTGAGTAGACCCCGTTCACATCAGCCACGCAAATACCTGATTCTAGGGGAGATTAGGCGTGTGCCACTCTTCTTGCTCACGTGTTTCGTACCGCAAGATGGAGAAAGAAAAGTGAAGAAAGAGATGCGAACAGGGAGTTCGAAAAAAGAAGCCGGTAGAAAAAAAATTATCAGAAAAACGGCAGAAACGACAGTGATCGTCGGTATGTCTGTCGATTCAGCCGCCCGGCCAGAAGATAAGAAATTCTGAAACATTAAATTTATACACGCGAAATCTTTCCAAACCACTAATTCTGGGACCATGCTTCACACTTGTGGACACCGTTTAGCAAACAGGAAATGGTAGGCATATTTCAGGCAAAACGTCAATACACAGGGGGATCGACATTTGGAAAGTTGTGTACTGGTTATATATCTTTGAGCAACAGCCGAACTGAGCACACATTAGTGAAAGAGGAAGTCGTCCTGTCGCATTCTTTCCCTAGCATCTGTGTATTTAGGCAGCTGTTAGAAGAGATTTAATGCGTCAATACGTAAGCCGTACTAGGGACTGTCATTTTAACAGTGAAGCCCTCCAGCTATTCGTTGATTCCGGCGTTTCACAAAACTGAGTATAAAGAAAAGAAATACCTTTAGCCGAAGAAAAAGGCAGAAAAAGGTGCACTTCATAGCGTATCTACACAAAGTGTCCCGTAATGTAAAGAAAGTGGCGCAAAACTACGGTGTCAATATCGTTTTCAGTGCCCGGAAAAGCTACCTAAAGTATGCTCTTAGATGAGTAGGAATCAAAAGAAGAAAAAACCAGAACTTTGTGCTCAAACCCACGCTGTTCGCTACACACATTGCAGCATGGGTGCAGTGCACGAAATTCCCCTTAGTTGCAAAAAAGTGTACATAGGGCAAAGTGGAAGGTGTTTTAATGACAGTGCGAGAGAGCACAACTGGACAATGGCGAAAAATGCTGGTGGCCACCTTTCTGAGCGCTGCAGAAGATTCAAATGTAGCCCCCCCGGTAGATTGCACAAAGTTTTTGAGGAGAGAAAGCGGAAAGCTTGAGCGCGAAATTCTTGAAGCTCATTTTATCATACAGGCAGGGGATAACTGCGTTAGTACTCCGTCCATATCACTGTCACATAAAGAAGTCGCCTTTTTAGAAACGGGATGTACTTTGACGTCACAATGTTCTTAGTATTTTAGTTTTTTGTGTATATAAGCAGCGTCTTTTTTTTCAATAAAATCTAATTGGATGTTCGGCACTGGGTTGTGTGTACGTGTTTCTTCTTCGTCCTTATTTTAACGCCGAGTAATTTTTATCGCAAGCGAGATAAAGGTTCTTCACTGAAGGGTGAGCCAAATTGCCATGGTCACTGACGGCTTCAATAGTAATTCCGAGAGCGCAAAAGGTAAAGATGAATTTGAAGAAATTATTATGGTGGTCACCTACCTGAAGACGAAGTTCACGAACTTCGACGCCAAGGACAGGCTGCTGCGTATGAATGTCTTGTCAGAAGGATCTAACGAGCAGCGCAAAAGACGGTGAATCTTCAAGAATATGGCGCCAACACTAATGACTCTGCAAAGAAGCTGGCGGACGCATCCGGACGATATTTTGAGTTCGATTTGGACAGCATATGGTGTCTCGAGAATCTCCCCAAACTCCGAAATGAACCATGGGCGCCAGTGAAGCTTCGAAACATTGTTGAGTTTGATGAAAGAGGCACACCTAGAGAAATGTGGGTACGGCTGTTGTGATAGACCTTTTCCTAAACAAAGATAGGACAGTTCATTTGTACAAGCTGTGCAACTCTTCCGGGCCAATTTTGCGGCAACTGCAACTTCTTTACCATCAAGACTGAGCCGGTTATAAATTTTAGCGAATAAAAAAAGAGGACGACGACGAAGCTACTAGGAATGGATCGGTTTCGCGTGATCGGCGGGCGCGTGCTATCATCATCATTCTGATTAGAACGATTCTTGGCGCTGAAGACGGAATAAAATGGCCCTTTATCTACTTAGCCCGGTTCAGTCTTCAGCATTGAGCGGTTGGCGGACACTATTGTTAGTCGCAAATTTTTCTATGACCTAGTGAAGGACCTCATTGTGAGCGTCTGTGGATTAACGTTTTCTAAATTCAGAGTGCTGACTTGCTTGGCTGTAGTCTCGAATGACACTTCGTGTTACTATGAGAAGCAACTTGGCATTCCTAAATGTAACTCTCCACTATATTCAGTGCTTTTTCTGTGCAACTTGCAGAAAGAGAGAGGAAATGTCAGGCGTGTACGAAGGACTCTAGGCCTCTAGGCCGCGCTGTGAGGTGCATCGGAACGTTGAAGGGCAGACAACTAGGATACTGGAGTGTTGTTCGTAGCAACCTGGGCGGCATTGATAAATGGCGTGGAGAAGTCATCGTATTGTCCGCTATGTGCGCATGTTCGGGAGAGGTAGAGAAAGGGAGCAACAGGCGTCAGTAGCCCTTTTAGTGTGTAGAGAGCGTGTCTCTATGGGTCGTTAGAGTTTGGCTTCGTGGGGGGACAGAGCTGAGTGTAATGGTTGGAAAATGGAGCTTGATATTGTTGCAAAACAAGCCCGCCCAATATTAGCTGTTCCCACTGTTCCGAATGTGGCGTAGAAAGAAAATTCCCGTAGCACGTTGTTAGTGCTTTCCCCATCACGTTCATATTGTTTTGCAATCGCACTTACGTATCTCCGTCCTGTAATCTACTTCTGCCAGTAGGTAGCTTCGTTGTGGGGGGGGAAGGGTTAAGTGGAGAATGTGGAAGTGACAGTCTCCCAAAACAAATCGGTCACACAGCGAAAGAAGGATAATGTATGATGTTTGTAAAGATAATAATGGGTTGTGCGGGTTTTTTTGTTTCCTTTTCTGGTTTTAGAACTACGCGCACCCCGAAGATAAGCCCAAAGTTAGTTGCTCGCGTTTCCTAGAACCCCACGAACGTTCCGGCTGATAAATTTGCACATGTGGCGCGCGCCACTTCCTTTTTTCCGCTTGGCTGCTTTTTACAGCCTAATAGCTGTGTGTACCTTTAGTGCAGTGCACTAGAAGAGAGAGGTGTGTCGTTTGGGGCCGATTAGGGGGTCCCTTTTGCGATGAAAATTTCTGCTGAGGAAATCCTGTTACAAGCAGCGCCAGTGGAGGACGCTGCTTACCAGTTGGTTTTAGAAGCTTTGTTTTTTAAATCAATCCTTATCTATCACCCGAAATAGTCCTCTTTCTTTATTTCATGATATAAACTTTTATAAAACCCGTCAAATAACTGTTTACTTTAATTTAAAAAATTGTTGGTGGCGCTGGCTGCTACAGGAGTGCTCTGGGGAACGCTTTCGCTCCGTACAATTTTTTCATCGCAAAATGGACCCGCGCTCTCCATTAGTTTTCCTCTCCACCAGACACCTTACCTTCTAGTACACTGTACCTCTAGGTACAAGAGTTGTCGTTTGAGGTTGCTTCATAGAAAAACTTTCACCACAGCGTTGGCCGCCCTAAATCATCTAGGGCATCCCGCGAGGAATATTAATTTGGAATTGGAGAATTTGCCTAGAGGCGACATTGTCGCTCTCTAAAGATTTGCCGCAGTCACCAACTTGAATGTGATATGTAGGCCTCGCGTTCTGGAACGTATCTCCAAAGCATGGGAAACTGTTGAGAAACTGCAATACAAACCGTTACTATTGATGGTTATGCAGGTCTTGCTTTTTGTCAGAATGTGACAGATAGAACTCCGTAGGTGATATGATTTACTTAACTTAAAAAAGTGCGGCTCAATTTTATATTTAAAAGGTCACTTAATTATTACTTCGTCTTGTGTACTTTAACATTTTGCCTCTATTATGTATGCTAACGCCCCTCAAAAAGGTGTTTTGCTTCGTGTATCTCGTAGCTTGTCTTCAAGAGGACAGAAATTCCGCTATTTCTTGCACGAAAACCACTGTAATCAACGTGTTCAACATTTTCTGCGCAGAAAAGGCAACAACGCTGCTTTGTGCAACGTACAGACCATGAGGAACGACAAGTGTGTAATACGGGAACAACAAAACTCCTTACCCTTTATTTTCTATACGCTATGAGTAAGTAAATGCTGATTTCATCAATATAATACACTGTTTGGTTCTAATCGTGGAAACTTCCAGCTACTTCGTGCATCCGATGTTATAACTGTGATAATTATTTCCAAGACGATCCTTTATTTCAGTGGGAGGAGGCCCTGCGCGTGGCTGCATGTATATCTAGAGAGCGAAAGAAAGCTTGGGTTTGGTTAGAAGATTTCTACTCGGACGCCACGCATCTGGACACTAGCTGTTGCCGATGCCTGATCAGATGTGAGAAAAAAATTTACGTAAAAGGGGAAAGTACGAGGAATATGTTCAGCAGCAGAGTTGGAAAATGAGAAATACAATGACTACATGTGTGGGGCAGTGGTAAACAGGCGTCACGTGAGCATGAGCGATTTTATTGCATAACAAACACTGAATGAAGTGTTTTGCGAAAAAAAAAAGCAAACGCCTTTACACACGTTCTTTGTCACGTTGGCCGCGAACTACAGCAAAAGTCAGAAAAATATCATGATAACCCGACTGTGGAGCCGTCAAAGTTCACAAAAGGGGGTTAGAACAAAGCCTGCAAGAAGTACTATCGGCGTCAAATGAAACGCGAAAACGAAAATATGAACCTGAACGCACAATTAGCGCGATTTCTTTCCATGCAAGCCAAAATGAAGCGTGGCTTAGTGACAAAAACAAAGTTGGGAAGTGTGAATCTCCAAATATACCAAGAGCGTGCCATTATATGAACTCTACGAACAGTATTTTTCAATTTTGCACGGTCTGATTCATATTTTCGTGTTCGCGTTTCATTTGGCGCCGATAGTACATTGTGACACATTACACTGGCGATCGAACTAAGGCCAGAAGAGTTAATACATGTCACGTGGGTACTTGCGGAGGAAAACAGGAATGTGACTTGTCAACCATGAAATGTATTTTTGTACCCACATCGAGGTGGGCGCCTATCCAACGTACACCAGGGTGTTTTCGCGAGAGATGGGGCAGGCATTTCCGGTCCGCGTGTTTAATTGTGACGACAATTTTATATACAGCCCTTTGCGCTCAGGGGAAAACATATGTCAAGTCAGTTTTCCAAAAAAAAAAAAAATGCCTACCAAAAAAAAAAAATCCCCAAAGCCGGCTCGGGTGGCAGGTGCGTTGGACAAGTCACGCGACATTCGAAAGTTTTGCGGCTGCAAAACACCAGCCTTTACAGCTATTTTCGCAGGTTTTTTTTTTCAGCGGAGACTTTGCATACGGTAAAATGAACTCGAATATATATTTTATGTTTTCAAGTAAAATTGTTTCTAATCACTATTACAAACTTGACACTTTTTCGAAAATTGCCATAATGTCGGGCCCTGTTTCTCTGCATCTAGACAAGCTAGGGAGATCAATGTTTTGTTTTATTCCCCCATCTTCTTGCATTATTTGTCCCAATTTTAGTTTCTGTAGAAAAGTGGTTCATTAGGAAAAAGTCGCTGCATTCCAGGTATGTTGCAGCTTTCCGTATACTTTGAAAACCAATACAACAAAGGCCAGCTTTGATTTTTTTTCAATCTTTCACAAATTGAAGCCACAGTTGTTATCTCCGGCTTGAAAAACGTGTTACAGTATTTTTGGTGGTTTTGTAGCTTTAGAGCAGTAAATGTGGCCTTGTAGCATTATTGCGGCGCTATTATAGAATGGGCTTCAGCACACTTCTGACTGCAACGTCAGGCGATACATGGCCGGCACAGCTAAAACATCACGAAATGGAGGTGTTCATACTTTCTTGAAATCACCCGTGAATAAAGTACACACAATTTTTTTACACGTAGTGGATCTTTTCTAAGGGCATTGCTCAAACTACCGCATTTATATTTTCTGGATACATTTTCAATGCATTCCTCACTTTTCGTGTGTGTCCCGTGTAGGCACACTCAGATTAACAGAACTCTTAAGATTACCCCCATACTTTTGGGAAGAGGCTACTGTGTTTTGGATATGCGCCAACGTAGTCCACCTTTAGGAGATCGTTGTAAGTGGTTCTTTAATATCTTGCGACTTGACATGGACACAAAAAAAGAAAATAGACACACAAAAGTGCTATCATCTGTCTGGTTTCATCCTTGTCCGTGTCGAGTCTGCGCTGCTTGAAGATGTTCAATTCCAGCTTGAAGCGTCGGGAAGAAGTGTTCCCGTGGAAAGCAATGAGCACTGAATGGCGGCGGCTGTTCCACCTGCTTCGTTTTATCCAGGTATGATCCGTCTGTTTCGCAGAAAAGCGAAAAGCAGACAATAAAACAACAAAAAAACGGTTTCATCCTTCGTTTATAGGAATCGGTAAAACACGAAAGTGAAAGGCGTCCTCACAGGAGCAGGTGAATGTTAAGGGAACCCCCTTCATGTGCGAAGGGTTCGCGAGCCTGACCCCGCCAGACGAAATGACGCCGACACGCAAGAAACAAAAAGACAACCGGCTTATTCCGGAACAAAAAAAAATGGCATGCACATCCACAGCGTAGGGTGCCTCAATTCACGCGCGTCCCCTGTACACGAAGGCCAGGGTATCGAGACGCCAACTGTCGGTGCTCATTAGCGCCATGATGCGCTACTTCGTTTCGCCTCTCCTAGACGGCAGCACCATCTGAATGAGTCATAGTAAAGGACATAAGGCGCGTTCGTAGAGCTGCTCACGTCTTTACTCATGGCGCAATCGGAAGAGCGCCACGTACCTCCCGCTGCGGCGAGAGGGCTGGATAGGGTATGGGCTCGAATCCGGGCGCCGAAGCGTCAATGGCATTTTTCCTGGTGACGTCACTTCTATGACGGAGATGACATGAGTGAGATCTTGGTGTACTCAGGCATAAAACACCTGTGTGTTAAAATAACCGTGAATATAGGTGCACTCATAGATAACAGGAGGGACCTTCAAAAAAGCTTGTCCAGCAGCGAACAGTTTCCGCGTGATCATCGCCTGCCGCTATTCAAGCACGTAAACAACTCCTCAGTGGGCTCTAGGGCCCAAGGAAAGTGTATTTAGAAGTGCGGGCTTCTCATGGGTTATTTAAAATAGCAAAAGAAAAAAAAAGCATCTCAATGGAACTTGCAGAGCGTGAAAGATCTGCACGCTGTCGGGCTTAAGCGACGCCGCCCCAAATGAAGCCGCCACCACTGAAGTAAGAATTTAGTTTGCGAGAGAAGCTTCTGTCGCTTCAACGAACCGACTTTGGATTCTTCAGACACGTCGGCATCCGAGGAATTGTTTGCTCCTGCACACTTAGCTGCTGAGCAGCTAAACAGCTGAACAAATGCCAGCTCTGAGCAACCGCCTAATGGAAATAACGTTGTTGGAGTCTCAAGGTCTGGCGAGAGCAAGAGGACATTGTGAAAGATTTCATGAAAAAAAATCTAATCGAGTCTGCTTGCTGTGCATGATGCAGCAACCGAAGCCCCAACATCAGCGCAAAGACGGTCCACGAACTTCAAGCATGCATTTGACGCTTGCGACTCGCATAAGAAGCGCTATCACCTGCTAAGACTGTACGGCCTCGTTTTACGTTATATCGGTTTCCAAAGTAGAACGAAATGTCCAATTGACCTGGAAGGCAGCGCATTTTTCGTAAGGAACCGCTCTTCCTACAAAGTAAAATTGGCGAGAAGAATGGAAAATGATGGTGGAAAAATACTTGAAACATTTTGCTCCATACCCGCCCAACATTTTGGCAATTTGTGAAAAAGTATAAAGTTTGTACTTTTTATTGAAAATCATTGCATTGGAAAACTACAAATGAGTATGCGAACTCATTTGACAGTATGCAATCTCGCCGCTTAAAAAACGCTGCGGAAATAGCTGGATTGCTTTGTCTTTTACAGCCTCAAAAGTTTCGAATTTCGCTCGACTGTCCAACGCACCTGCCACGTGACCCGGCTTAGGGAATTTTTCTAGGCAGGCAAACATTTTCTTTTCTGAAAGCAAACTTCAGATATGTTTTCCCCTGAGCACAAGTGGCTATATATAAAATGTTGTTCACAATTAAGGGCGCCCGGACACGCCTGTCCCAGCTCTCATGCAAACACACAAGATAAATTTGGCCGTACTCAAACATTCAAAGATATAAAAAATGTATTTAACATTATCCTGCGGGCTCATTGATGGCGATTGCAAATGAGAAACGTTCATGGTACGTCGACAAATGTGTGGGCTTACCACGCATATTGAAGTGTATTCCGCGAAACAGGCTTCTGACCATATTAGTTTCGCTCGTTGCTGGCAATGACCTTATTATAAGAAAAACTGCCGTTGCGTACAAAATACTGATGTTGAAAGGTTTTTGTACCTTGCAGCATCGTAAATTTATAGAGCACTATTGGTAGGCGGGCTTACTGTGGAATATGCTCGTCAATGCCCTTAAATATTTGCTAGTGGGAAGCAGCATTTTTGCATGAGAGAGTACATATGTGAGGCGAAGAATACTATTGCTGCAGGCTCCGTTTATGTTCCTGTTTCATAATATAACCATTGCATTCCATTAACTGTTCGCTTGACCATGGACATGTAAAGTTTGCCGTGCATAGTATCAGCCGTGTAATCGTCTGACGAAAAGGAGAATGGTTTTCACAAGCATTACACAATAAACGGCCGTCCAAGACAGACATGGGTGAAGTGAGATCTAATCCTCCGCACAAAACACGGAGACATCCCGAAGTTTCACCGCAGGGGTCGTATTGTTGTAAAACACGAGGGAAATTATTTTTCGAGCAATACAGCATTTCCGGGAAAAACCAAGAAAATTTGTCGGATAGATTTTTATTCGGTTCCGCTGGGGTACGGCTGACAACCGAACCTCCACAAATATCTTGCAATGCTGTTTTTTATTCATAATTCAGTTTAAAGCCGTGAATTTCGGTGGTCATCAGGGCTTTGTTACTTTGCGGTGCGACCCAAAAGCGTTCGTTTAAACTCTTCTGCCACTACGAACAACCTAAAACGTTTTACGGCCTACGTGAAGAGAAAACCATTATTGAATGTTTTTGTTTTCGGCGTTTGATTCGTGATTTTTTTAGATGCGACTGCATCTCATTCACTCGCCTTGTCCCTCCATACGGCGTCGTTGTCCGTCCACACCCCTCCCCCATTCTCCTCGCCGCGCGAGCTGCGCTCTCCGCCGCTCACCCCCTCTCCTCTCTGATAGCGAGCACTCTCTCGCGAGGGGCATTGGATTGGATTCGATTGGATTGGCTTAGCTTGGCTTGGATTTGGATTGGGTTGGATTGGATTAAAGTGGATTGTGTTGGATTGTGTCGCGTCATAGCCGCGCCACGTTGCGTCATAGCCGCGGCAGGGGGTTCACGGCACGTTTCACGCGAAGGGAGAGTCAACCTAACGGAAACAACAACGGAAACCCCTATACGTCGCATCTACACAGGGGTTCCCGAGAGGGGAGGTGTGAGTAATTTTTTTATTCCTCCTCACGTTGCTGGCTGAGATCCCTAAATATGTTCTTTGTTGAGTGAAACTTTTGTTGCACACACACACACACACACACACACACACACACACACACACACACACACACACACACACACACACACACACACACACACACACACACACACACACACACACACACACACACACGCACACGCACACGCACACGCACGCACGCACGCACGCACGCACACACACACACACACACACACACACACGCACACGCGCACGCACGCACACACACACACACAGAGGGTGAGAAAAAGGAGAGCTAAGAAAAAAAAATGGTCGCGTATCTTCTCCTTTCGTTCAAATGTGGACGATAGAGTCGACAATACCCTTTCGTCGACATTTTCCAAGGAAATGCCTCTCTTCGCTTTCCCGCTCACCTCTGATGCTGTTCCTTTTCTGTCTCGCTTTTCCCAAAGATAAACACGCTAGAGGTTTGCTCAAGTCAATTTAAATTTACCTTCTTCGACTGCTCCAGGCCGGTTGCCTCGATGCCAACGCTGCCGTACAGCGGAGGTGCGGGTGAATCAAGGCCCCCTACTCCAACGTTTATAGAACCGTGTTGCCCTTCTACACGTGCGTTGCAAGCAGAACGTGGAACCTATCTAGTGGAATCTTTCGTAACTGTTGCTGGTTGATTTCTTAAAATGCCGCCAGAAGCTATAGTGGCGCGAGAACGACAGCAGGTGACGGAGTAATTTTTTTTCTGCAGTGGATGTACTATTTCATTTGCTGTCGCAAAAATCAAGCATTCAAGAATTGTTTATAAACAAAACCTCTAAATGTCCCTATGTATTGATTTTCTGCCTCATATTTGCGTAGTGTTTTGTTCTTGTTCAACAAAGTTGACAAATATGAGCGTTGGCACCGGACTCAGACGTTTAGATTTCTGTTTTACGTTGGCCGGCTGGCTGATTCAAGGGACAGACAGACAGACAGACAGACAGACAGACAGGCAGACATACCAATATTCTCCTGTTCAAGCAGCCCAAGACCGACTATCATCTTTAAAACTGTGTACGACACCGTTTGGACGACGAGGAAATTTTTGCGTATTTTGTGAATAACTTGATTCCGCAAAAATTGAGTGCCCTTCCACTCTGTGAAGAAAGATGACCTGCGAAGCTGGACTAGTGCACGAAGCTACGGAGTGCACGAAACAAAGCACGTTTGTTTGTAATTTGCGATTGAGCATACTTCCTAGCCATTTAGTTGATTAAAACTTTGAAGGACTCGCGCTTTTTTCTAGCGAGCAAACATGGGGCTGTCTGCTTCCCGCATCGTGGGCGTGTCACTGTCTTTCAATCTTCTGTATTTCAACCCAATCTTCTCGACAACTCAGGACACTGGATAGGTCGCAGTGTGCCATTTGACGTCCATGTTTAAACCTCCCGTCAGCATAACAGACAGGTCATCAGTGACGGCAGGAAACCTATAGGTGTGCATAGACGCCGCCCCCACCCCTCCTCTTGCCACTCCCGACCCGTGCACGCACAAATCGGGAACCGGTAATGTGCGCGTGCATCGAAGTGAAAGACACCACCAGAAAGGTCGTTTTGAAAGCCTTTTTGCTATAGAGTTTGATACTAATATATTCCAGGGGGAAATCTGGCGCCACTGTCTAGGGGAGCCGCTCTTCGGCGAGCGTTCTGTCATGTACAGGGCAGGCACGTTCCACTTGTCCTTGACATGGCTCATGAAGAGGCTGAAAAGTTGGCTTTTGCTGCAAAAAAGCAACCATATTACTTCAGAAGGTTCAACAAATTTGTTTTGTTGTTATAGAAGTGAACCTCCAAAAAGATTAATTTGTTAGTGATTGTGTAGAACTTTCAGGCACAATGAACAAAGAAAAAAGTGTTGCCCGTTTTGTTGAACCTGGCTTCGAGACAAAAAAGAAGTCATATGGCTAGCTAAGCCAAGTAGGTTAGGAACGCTGCTAGCGGCTATGGCGCCATCTACGGCGGCCCGCGACTGGAGCGACAGATTTCCCTGTAGTATTTATTAGTATGAAACTCTATGCTTTTAGTTAAACAAATAATATTGGCTCACGCCGGCGTTACAAGCGGGGAAGTTTCTCTTTATGCGGGAGGGAAATCCAGGTGGCAACGGCGGCGGCAACGGATTTCTGTTGTTTTCACGGCCGTTCTCGCTTGTTTGGGCAGATGCTCCTTCGATTTCCTCTCTTCTTCATCCAAGCGGACGACATGCGTGCGTCCCATCGCGAGATAAAACCTGGATGGCCTCGAGATTTATTCTAGCGCACACACACGTGGCTATGTTTTTTTCCCCCTCATTTCCCTCCCCCATCGCAAACATCTTACTCTCTGTGTAACAAACTAACCCAGACCCAACACGCTCGATTACGGAGGTGTGGCAGGGCGCATTGAGCTATGAGACTTGCACGTCAAAATTTCCCAAAAGCACAACGGGCATATATCCGGTAGCGGCATGAAGGCCAGCAGTGCGCGCATTTTCCCTCCTTTCCCTTCCGCCCGTGCACGCATAAACCGACAACCAGTAATGGGCGCATAGTAGGCGTGAAATACACGTCGAAAATGTCGCTCGGAAAGCCTTTCAAGTTGAAGAATTGTGGGCCCGCGCCATCATTCGAACCGGGCAAGTTGCTCTTCAAACCGGGAGGGATTCGCAGCTGCTCGACGAAGTGGATTTGAGGTGGGAATGGCGGCGCCTTTTGATCACTTCTAACACCATTTGCGCTTCTGTTGATCCTCCGCAATCATCTGATTACGGCCTTACCGCCGTTGTTAGCTAAGTTCGCAACTTGTGAAAGAGGCATCGGTGGCGGCGAGGGAAATTACAGTTGTGAAGGAGGGGTCAGGGGTTTCATTGCAGGGAGGCGCACCGGAGCGGTGCGGAGTAAAGCGGCTTCAGCAGAATAAGAAGGGGGGTAGACATATACTGCTTCCCAGTGAAGATTACATGGGTCGCTTAGAACTTTCTAAGAATGTAAAGGTCAAAGCCTAGTTGTATGAACCTTGTGTTAATCTGCTGCTGAATTTTCTATTAAACTTTGCAGCCGCGCCCATCAACACTTGATCGTGCCCCTGGACTCTTTGAAGCTCGTTCCGCTCACTCGCAATGACCAGAGGCCCTAAAGGGTACCACGTGTGGCAGTGACCTAACGCCCACTGGCGTGGTTCTGCGTTGTCCTTTCTCAGAGCCCTCTTCCGACGTCCCTCCTACACCGCTGTTTCTTGATTCAGGATATCCGACTCACTTGGGAGCATATCCGCACCTTTCCACTTCCTCGAAATGTGCCCCCAGTGTGCAACGCGTAGTAAGGGCGGCTGCCCTCCACCGCTGCCTTCGAAGGGAGAAACAAGTGTTCTACGTCGACGGTGCGGAATACCCAGACAGCGGCCATGGCCATAGTGGCAGTGGATCAGCAGAATAATTCAACTGGCTCTGGATCAATTTGTACAATTCAGCCAGAGGGCGGGGAAGGAAGCAGCCATTGCGCTTGCATATTCTTCACAACCGCAAAATAATTTTGACTGACCCGAAAACAGCCATTAGAAACTTTGAGAAGGGCAGAATTTTCCCCAAGCGCAGCGCCTTCTTCAGTCCTTCATTGGGTCAAAACTCCGCGAGGACGCCAGCGCATTCGTCCTTTCCACGTAATCAGCACGCTCACGAAGCCGCCCGAGGTTTCAGCGACCCGGACTGCCTCGATCTTAATGAGATATTGCTACATGCGGAGGAGCACGGACAGGCTTATGACGTATAGGGATATCACTGGTCACTATCGCTTAGACTGCCGGAAATACTCTGAAATACGCCTCCCTCAATTGGCCGCTTGCAGTCTGTGGCGCCGCGACTCTTTCAGTCCAACACCTTTCTTAACCCCGTAGCCTATACCCGTATATAGCCAGACCTTTATAAAAGCAACGTGGGTGGTGCTCGGAACTAGCTAACCTGCAGTGCATCATATGGGCCCGTTCCCATAAACCACAACACACATCACAAGCAATTGTGATAAGGGACCTTCAGCATGGGAGGCCGTGTTGCTTAGCTCCAACCAAGTGACTCAACGCAGCATTGTCCAACTGACCGAAGATGCCGCTATGGCTCACAAGCACCTGACCGCCTTCTAACGCGGAAGGACCGTCGTTCTTGCCCTTCCATCCCACAAATTGGGCAAAATAAAGTTTTCTCGTCATCATACTCGACCCACGCCTCGCGCTTCTGGCTCTCCTTTTTGCGCGATCTACCTGAGAACGATTTTAAGGATCTCACGCGAACCATGAAACATTGAGATCTAAGGCTTTTGCATGGAAAATAGGGGTGGCCAATTATCTTAACAAGTAGGCAAAATATTTCATCGCAAATTATTGGCGGCGGTCCTGGCTTTACAACCGTAAAAACAAACAACAACAACAACAACAACAAAAAACAATGGTGTTACAGTACGCATCGGTAAGTGCCAGTTTGCGTACAAAAGAAATCTGGGATGAAAAAAAAATCAGGCGTGTACAAAAAAATTGGGTTTTCATCGCAATATAAAATTTCTCCCAATTTGTAAAGCATCTTTTAATTCAAAAAGTAGCTTGAATGCCTGTTTAGGCTTGCAAAATTGCTTGTCATCACAGAAAACGGTTCCCAAACAGTTCTTAAGCCCATACAGGTGTAGTATTGAGAATGTAGTTTCCCATAGCCTACAAATACTAT
This sequence comes from Haemaphysalis longicornis, assembly GCF_048455015.1. Lineage (NCBI taxonomy): Eukaryota > Metazoa > Arthropoda > Arachnida > Ixodida > Ixodidae > Haemaphysalis > Haemaphysalis longicornis. Next base: position 132,603,426 of record NW_027526460.1, read on the forward strand.
CAATGGAGGTTGCTGCATTACTGAAATGTAAGGCTCTTTGTAGAACGTGATTAGCTATTATTGCTCATAATTTCTTTAAAAATTATTGCAAGCAAAGTATTATAAAACCTCAGGTCTGTTTGGATTGCGGAAAATATAGTCTTAAGATCGCCACCAAGGCAATCTCAGAACTAGAAATGGAGGGGCTCTTTCCTCTCTCTCCCCTTCAAACCCTCTGCCTTCGTCAACATGCTGTGCAGATCCCTCGAGAAGACTGTTCCAACTAATAAATTACCCTCAAACGCGAATATGCAGTCGACCAAATCGCCTAAATGCTTGAGCTTATCACAACCAAGAAGCAGAGAAAAAAGGGAGTAGACACGTTCCGCCTTTTCCAAGCATTTATCGTTTCGAAAATTGCCTACGTCACTCCCTGCGTCGAACTCAATTCTTCCGAACGCAAAAATGTTGGATGCACTGATCAGGAAGACGTACAAACAAGTCCTCTGGCGCCTGGTAAGCCCATCAACCTACGGACTGCTTCAGCTCGGACTCCACAGCACACTCGCCGAGCTCATTGAAGCCAACTTGACCGTTCAATAGCGACGACTCGCCACCACGCCAGCAGCCCCCCACATAATGCACATTCTCAGAAGTTGAGTCGCGAGTCAGGGGCCTTCTCTTAAAGACATTCCCAAAGAAATCAGGGACAAGGTAAAGGTTGCCCCCCTGGCGGAAATTGTGCTCACTCACATTCACGAGAGCCGAAGAGCGGCCAAGGCCCGAAAGTTAGAGAGGGCCTGTGCACAAATTCGCAGCATTGTTTGCGCAGACGAAAGGACTACGCCGAAAAGTACGCAACGACGGGAGCGAGAGAGAGACAGACAGAGATAGAGGGATAGATTAAGAGAGAGAGAGGGTTAAAGTCGGCTTTACTGACGGATCATAGGGCACTTTCCAGGCGGTGGGCATTCCAATTTAGGGATATCTAGGCTGCGGCTTGCCGTGTAGGTGACCTTCACCAAGTCTTACTTTGACAGAACGCATCCATCGGTTAGATGAGCTATCCAGTACTCATCAGACTGCGAGGGGATGGGGGTAGACCTCAAGTTTGTTTCAGAGGGAGGGATATTTGCTGGGATAGATAGCGTGTAAGTGGGCACTGTAGGGATGAGAATTCGTAACCACCTGAAAGTAGTAAACGTTTTTCAGGTTAAGTGTGGATGAAGTGGCAGGAACTTTTTCTGCCATGTCTATAGAGACTAAGGAGTCCGAGTAGCGAGAGAAGTGGTTCTATTTGGCGTCAGCGGAGAGGGTTAACTCTCCTTATCAAAAACAGGGCGATGTAAATGCGCGTCGGCAGCGACGTGAGCCGCCTGTAGCCACTGACGCGGAGCACACCGCCCCCTTTGTTGGGATGTTGAGTGCGGGATTGCAGCATTAGCTCGGCGCGTACCTTTCGTACGACAGTAGTAAAATGATTCAGGAGCTCACTTTTAATCAGTGTCCAGGTGATCAGGCAGCTACAGTGGTTCCCGAACCAAATGGGAGCAGATATTTCTGGGTGTAAATCACTTGCCCTAATGTTTCATCGTCGGACCAGTCGTTACACATCCTGACCCACTCGAGTTTCTCCTGCCATTTTTTTATCTTCTTCCCGATTTACCCATGAAATGACGGTAGCTCTCGTGGTTCCTGCACAACTACGGAAGTTCCTGCAGGAAAACGGGAGCATTGGTTATGGTGGCTGCGTCCTTCATGAGTCAGTAACGATGTGGTGTTGCTCAGTTTATCCGCAAATGGCCCAAACTGTGCTTGAAGACCGTGTTTTCGGCAGAGAGCACGAGTTCGACTTTTTTTGGTGATTTGCCGGGGGTTGACATTCATGAACCCCGTCGCCACACCAGTTGTAAGGTAGCAATGAGTGACATAGGGCACTTTTAGTAACTGAAATCTAGGGTGCGAATTTGTGCCCCGCAGTAAAGTGGAAGAAAGGCCCGAACGTTGAAGGGGAAGCCAAACAAGGATCCCCCCCAGTTGAACGTCACGCGAACCAAATGCCGCAGTATTTGCTGTGCATACATTTATCTCTGAGAGCTTTCTGTTCGCGAAGAATTCAGCTAGATGAAGTACAATGCTCATCAAACAGGAACAATGCGGGTTCGTGACGAGGCGGTTAGATCCCTCGCTTTCAAACCAGATTGCCAGGCTGAAAACACACTTGTTAACCAGGCCCGGCTGGCAGCAAAATATTGCAAAACCGATTATAAGGCACGGGCAGCGGCGTTACAGTGTACAAGATAATTACGGAGTCGAAAATGAAAATTTGGTCTTCACTGTAATGGTAGAAAAGCAAAGACTGGTGTTTCAACTTTTCAAATCTTTTCCATTCAGAGACAGTGAAACCATTTCAGCCAGTATTTTCTCAAGCTAGCTTCTCCACAACAGAGGCTTTCGGTAATAGCTTCCGCAAGGGTGCTGGTCATTTCACCGTGTATTAACTGCTGAAGGGAGCCTGTTGCTCGACGTGTATTTTGGAGAAATATTTTTAGAAAAAAAAGACTGCAATATTACATTAATATTACGACAATGATTGTCACTCAGATGGGTGGTAGGCCACGCTGGGATATGATATATTTGTTTTTATTGACCCGTGTGGCGGTTACAGCATCTCTTATGTGATAGGCGTACTGAGTTGGCTTCGTCCACAAGATGATATTTTGGCGAAATAGGACTGTTAATACACACCCGTGCTTTGGGATTTGGATCACAACGCCTTAGCCCCGAGTCAACGCTATGGGTTAGTGCGAAAAACTCTCCCCTTCTGAATAACCTCTCCGGTTGAGAATTTTAATTGACAGCCGAGTGGGTGGGAACACATCTTGAGCAAACGTGCAAACACATCTGGGTGGGAACACATGGGTGGGGATACATCTTAAGCAAACGAGCAAACACATCTCGAGCAAACCCATAAAAAGAAATTGACCAGGATTAAACAGGCTGCATTTATGAAAAAAAAGTTTACGATCCGATAAATATTTGTTATAGGTTCGTTAATTTCTGTCACTAATTTGGCTTAAAAATCTATTTGTTCGTTTTAATTCGTCTGCAGCAGACTGTTTTCTTTCCGCGCCTATCACGCTTTCCTGCTATCTGCACGGCAGCTTTTCTTTTTCTCCCACCTTTGCTCACAGCAGAGGTCCTGCGCATACACACACTCGCTCAGACCATTAAAAATTGGTAGAAAAATTGCACGTGGGCTTGCGCAATGTGAGGGGCTCGCAAAAAGAAACGAAACAAAAAATATCGAGCGCACGTTCCAATCAGCGTTTGAGGAAACAGTGTCGGCGACAAAACGACTGTCCTCTGCTGCTGACGTCACTCGATCCGCTTTGCCAGCGGCCACCATCTGCGCTCATAAAACTCGTACGGCCGCGGCGGCAGCGCAGAACTCTCTCCGACTCTGTGCCGCGCATGGGGGAGGGGGCGACCAAAGAAGATCCGGACGCCCCAGCGGAGGTGGCTTATCAGGAGGTGCGCCGCGCTGCCACGCGAGAATGCCATCGCCCAGAAGAAGAAGAAGAAGAAGAAGAAGAAGAAGAAGAAGAAGAAGAAGAAAAAGAAGAGGAAGTGGTACTACTAGTAGTAGTACTACTGCTACTAATAGTATTAGTAGTGCAGGTCTTCAACGGTGAGAAAGTCCTCGACGACTCGACGAAGGCTCCGCGGTGGCGGACGATGAAGTATACGAATACTGAAGAGGGAACTGCACAAATAAAGCACTTATATACTTTACTTTGCGTTTGATTTGGTATTTTGCGGACGAGTGCCATATATGTAAACAGGGTAAATAGTTCTCAGTGACTTTATGGCGCTCGTCGGGGCTAGGTTATGAGACTAACAAAGCTCTGCTGTGACATCAGGCTTGAAACATGGTGCAAGCTGGCTTTTTTGTGGTGCAAGTGGATAAGCGTATGTCTGTGGTAACTGTTTGCCACAGGTTAGTGTTATCCTGTTGCTCTAAGCTATTCCGCTACGCTCCCCTACAGCGCGCTTTGTAGCCGGGGTATTGCCTCGTGGTGGCAAATGCACTGTGAAAAAGTAACAGGATCAATATGAACAAGGCTAAAAAACATTGATTTGTACTAGCAGATCGCAAAGTGACCCACCAGAATGGCTGCATCTGTTGGACGCGTGCGTCTGCTTGCCAGAGTTTTAACGGACGGCTTATTTTAGCTGCAGTGATGTGCAACTTCTTGGATGACTCATAACTTTTGTAGGCTGTATTAAGGGCAGTTTTCCATGCAGTAAAGAAAAAAAGTTGGCCGCGTGGCCTAACAGATAAGGCGTCTGATTCCGGATCAGAAAATTGCAGGTTCGAATCCTGCCGTGGACGTATTTTTTTTCGCGATTGCTTGGGCAGCCCCGTTTCGATGTTTAATTTTTGTGGTGAGAATTCTTTCTAAATAACTGGAATGAAGATTCGATTGATTGAGCGTTTATTAGCATTTTCCACATAACGTTTACAAACTCTGATTGGACTTATAGTTAGAGGCTAGTGCAGGGTCCAATAGGAGAAGTAATAGCAGAAGCGGGTAATATCAATTACACGTAATACAGGTATAGCTGTACAGACACTGTAAATATCACTTCCGTGTAATTATGAGCATACGCTTTTACACAGTAGAGAAGTCTTTCTCTTCTTAAACAATCGGGTCACAGAAAAACAAAACTACACGTGCGCATACAACCAAAAAGTTCTGACAGAGCTCTTTGCGGACACACCTAGAAACATGAGAGTTAAAATACAAAATACAAGCACCGGTTTTATGAAGAGGAAAAAAGGCTAGGTTTACAAGATGCACCAGTGTATAATCGTAAAAATGATAAGCGTTTACCACCAACGGAAAAAAAGCGGTTATAGACACTCAAGAACTGATTTTTTAGTTTTACCGCAGCATTGTGTGATCTTTTCAATCCAGTAGGCAAACTATTCCAGAGTTTTATTCCTGTGAATTGCGTTCATCTCTCCCCATAAACGTTACTTCTTGGTGCCAAGTTAAAGCTACCGAACTTGAGACTTCTATTAAACAAAAAAAGAAATGAAATAACGAGACATCAAATGCGTTATTGTAGTTTACAATAGTATAAACACACACAGTCGTCTTGTTTTCACGCAAAAGATAGAAGGGTAGTATTTTAAGCGTTAGAAATAACGGCCGGCTTGGACCGTTGTGGTAACTGTGACTTATTATTGTTATGGCACGCTTTCGTAACCTCCGAAGGGGATCCAGATAAGAACCATAACTCCAGGCCCACGAACCCATGCAGTAAGTTAAATGACTATTGATGAATCCAAAGTAAAGCGTCCGCGGAATGCTTTTGTCGTTAATCTGTTAGCAAGAAACCATTAAGAATCTCCGTTCCGAGAAGTTTGCATATGAGTTCCCGTGACAGCTTTTCCGTTATGAAGGTGCGTCGGCTGCCACTGTCAAACATTAGCCTGGCCAACTTCATCTGCCTGCCACTCTCAACCCATGCTGTTACGGTTTGCATTAGAACGGCTGGTCTCACGCTGCCCTTTTCTGTAGTCTGGAGACTGACGGGCTCGTTCGGATTGTTCTCTTTTTTCGCGTGGACCGGTTGGTCAGGGATCCATTTAGGTGGGGTGTAATCAGGGTCACACATGCTGGTAGCGTGCCGGCCGTGACACTTGCCGCAACTCAGTATGCACGTGCACATTCTCGCTGTGTGATACGGAATTGTGCACCTAAAACACGTCCTGCCTTGCTGCAACATGCGTTTCTTCTCGGTCAGAGGGATTTCTTCGGTGCAGACTTTCGTGGCATGCTTTTTTGAATTGCACAGAAAGCATTCCATCCCTTTAACTGTGCCATGCAGCGCTGCCGCTGATGGTTGGTGTGACTTGGCAAACTGCTGTGGCTTCTTGTCGCGTTCATGCGTAGGGAAGCGAGATGGAGGCTTACCAGTTCCGTCAGGTCGCTCGATGATGGACTTCTCCAGGTTCTCTACCTCGATGCGGAGAAAGTTCAAAAGGTCGCCCAGCATGCCGAGGTGCACCGGCTTCTTTGAAGTCTCGGAGCTGGTATCGCTGCTCGATGTTCCCGCAGAGCTGGCCTCTTCCGCATTTCTCGATGTCACCTTTCTGTTGTAATCCAGGCTCAGGTCGGATGGAAGTGCGCGAAGTAGGCCGAGATACAGCGTGGCGCAGTACGACTCTTCTCCCACACCCAACGCCTTCAGGCCTCGGAGGTGAGCTTGGACGTTGTCGTACATGCGGCGCAGTGCTCGGACGTTCCGTGGTGGCGAGACCGGTGTTAGGTTCATTAGGCTGTCGATGTGGTCTTGGATGAGCGCCGGCTGGTTTCCAAACCTCTGCTACAGGATGTCGATGGCGTCATCGTAGCACTCCGATGTTGGCTGCAGACCCGCAATTGCCGCTGCTCCGTCTCCGATCAGTGCGGCCCTCAGGTAATTGAACTTTTCCGACGGCGCCAAGTCCTGATTTTTATGAATGGCGGTTTCGAACTGCTCCCAAAAAGGCTGCCAATTCCTTCTGTTTCCGTTGAATTTTAGAAGTTCCAATTTTGAGAGTTTGACTTTTGCCGCCGTTGCTGTCCTTGTTATTGTGGCGTAGCTGTCTTGTTCGGAGTTGCCACTACCTGAGTTATTGTTGCAACTTCGTTTGACCCTGCCTTTCAGTATCGCCAGGCAGGTTACGATCTTGTCACTGTACTCGATGGCATGCATGAACTCGTCTTCTGCGTCTTCGTCGGTCAGTAAAGGCTCAATTGCCGCGTTGACATCTTTCAGCTGAGCCTCCACAAGCAGCAAACGTTTGATCAGCACTTCAAGTTCCTCGACACTTGGCATAGGCAGCGGTAGCAGCTTTTCTGCCTCGCCAACGAGTCGACTTACTTGAGCCCGCAGAGTCTTTCGTTTCTTCTTCTGTAGCTCCATGGCGATCGTCGTCCACGTCCAACGGAGCAGTCGATCCCTGTTGCTCGCTGATGCACTCACAGTTCGGTCATCTTTCAAGATCCCGGGATCCCGAGTTTCGGCACCAAAATCTTGTAGTAGCGAAGATGTTTCGATCCTTTCGGTCGCTGTCGTCGTTCAAGAAACACCACTATTCGTTCGAGTGCAAAGGAAAACAACAGGATTTCGTTATACAGAAGCACAGAAGGTTACAGCGTTCCGTCTTACATGCTTTCAATGAACCCACTGGCCCGCCGCTCACCGCCGCCGCGGTCCCTTCTTTCGAGGGAGAGGGGGCCACGTTCCCTGGTGAAACAAGAACCATATGTGGCGCCCGCGCGGACCCCACCGGTGGTCCCAGTTGACAGCCCCCGGCGGCGGCGGCGCGCGCTTTGCTTCGTCCATTCTCCCGCTTCTGCGGGGTTTCTTCTCCGCGTTCTCAGACTGAATCCGTCGCAACAGTCACTGCGTGTAGTTCCGAAATTCCGCCCGTTTTGTTGCTCACTGTTATGATACCTGCCTTCGGTTTGTTCGAAATCACTACTGTAATTTATGTGGATCGTCAGTTTGAATTATTTAAAACAAACATGCTGTGTATTTTCAAATATGTTGCACTAATAAGTAAAATGAGTCAGTTTTATTCTCGTGTTTTATATAAGTACAGTTGACTTTCATTACTTCTACCTATTGCATATTTCATCCACACATAAGGGTTGTGGCTTAACGTTTGTATGTTTAGTTGGTATGCTTAATCACACGTTAGCAGCAATCTTACCACTACCTGGCCGGTAAGCCATTTTCTGACCTATGCACGTTGTAAAACAGAGCTAAAAGTAAATCAACATTCTGTGAGACTGAACATCTGAGTAAGTTGAGCAACCACCTTTCTTGGGGCGTTTCGCCGTAAGCTGTTCAACTTACTTCATATTTTTGGTATCAGATTGTAGTCTGATGCTGTAACAGCGTTTGAAAACCGGTGCCTTTGCTGAGGGACTTATGCATGATTCAGTGCCTAAAAGCAAGTGGACCATTTTTAGCAAATAAGAGAACTTTGAGGTAAAGTGGTTTATTCAAGCAGAGCTTGCAGTCCTACAAGTGCGCAATGGTTGAATTAACAGTAGTCGAGTGGAGTCGTGCAGGAATATGTATTTTCTGTAAAATTAACGGAAACCTAAGTAGAACTTGGTATGTAATAATGACTGTTTCTGCTGTTTTTCAGGCATGGACTGCACCGGCATCGACTGTTCATGGGCAACTGGTAGCATTCTTTCATTAGGTTGTAACCAGGCAATAGCAATTAGTGAGGGCAATCCGCTGAAGGAATTAACATTCGAGCTATCGACGGTGCAAACAAATTTGTTTACAAGTGTTCGTGATTTAACTTGAACCGCCTTGTCAATTTTCACGCGAGTTTGACACGCCAGTTCTGCATGGGCAGTAGGTGTGCCTTGCTATTGAAGAGTGAAAGTGGGCTCCCGTGCACATCCTGCAAAAGAAAGAAAGAGAAGAAGAAAAAGGAAAAAGTAAGTTATGGTGCAAGCTGAGCAATTTTGTGTTTTTTCAGGAAACTAGCACAAAGAAGCTTTGCACTTTACTGTGACCATGAAGATGATATAGAGCATTGCCTAATCGAAAGGTTCAGGAGTCCACATCGTGCTGCACTTTCGGTACATGGGAATTTTGCAATCATCACAAAAGTGTAATTGCTTCATGGAGTGGATTTCAAATGATCCGTGTACTGCAACTTAACATGATGTGGCAAGGGCTCTGTGACATATCTCAGGAAACAACCAAACATCAGCAGTCACATCAGTGACTTGACGTACCGAAATGAGAACACCGGAAGATTGGAAGAACTCATCAGGCTTAAAAATCTTTCCAAGGTTTTTTTTATATGTTGCTGCGTAATGTTGTAGCAATGAGATTTGTTGGATACAGGAATAGTTTGTATTATTTGAGCTTGTATGAAGCCTCAGTACCCTTTTAAGAAAACCGCAGGTGCATTTCACTCATTTTATTATTTCAAGTTTTTTCAGTGCCACAGAATAGACATTAGCTTCGTATCACGTGGAACCCAGGTTCGTTCTCAACCAGGTGAAGCGGTTTTCTTTTCGGAGCCTCGGATTGGTTACATGACGCGATGGCCCCATTCGATCTACAAAGACAAATAAGCCAGGCCCCTAAAGTGCTCCACACGAAAAACGGTGAGACGGAAGCTCACTGGAAAATTATTTTGTGCAATAAATCATCTCATTATGTATACAAAGCATAATCTGAAATGGCTGGTATAGCCGAACTGTGGATTTCCATTCACAAAGCCTTTTGACAACACCCAGGCTTGAGTTGGCGTCTCTACTCCCTTCTGCAGTCACCATCATCCACGTGTGGTCAGTCCCATTAAGTAGTCTAATGCTTCAGTGGCTAGAAATCAGAAAAGTTTCTGTTGTTAACTGGCAAACATTTTTTTCAACATGATCATTACAAACAAGGTGTAATCACGGTTGACTAGAATCTATTCAATATGTTTTTTTCCTATATTTGCCTTTCCTTCAGGTGCTTTTTTTATGTGAGCAAACCCACGTAGTTGTTCTTGAAGTGTTCATGAGCAGCTCAAAGAAAATGTCCTCAGCGTGGATTTATTTCTGTTGCGTAAAACGACTAATTTGTAGGTGCTTCTTCCTTTCACATCAAGATGCCTTCATCTTGTTCAATGTCTTCATGCATAAGTGCGGCCCGGAGACCAAAATAAGTTGATGACCTGATATGTCAGGCTATATATAATACGTGCCGTCCTGGCTCCTGTTAGCTTTTTCATGAAGAAGAGAAAGTCTTTGGATGGTGCAGGGTCACCGCCATTGTTCGTTATTTATTTCTTGTAGAAAAACAGGCGACAAAGTACTGCAGACAGAAAACGTAAAGCGCCAGGTTACCTTCATTCCTTCGAAAGGATTGGGCTTTATGTGAGCAGCAGTATTCTTTAACACCCGTTTAGCATATTTGGGCTTTTATCCTCATTGTGTGCTGTTTTTATGTACTCAACATTGACAGTGCCTTCAAGTGTAATATACGTTCCTCTGAATAGGTCACACTTTACGAATTTTACCAAGTGTAGAAACACTGAGGTGAATAGGCGTTTTCCCATTTCAACAGGGTGGGATGCTGGGTGGTGCTTTTGGATGCTGAAAAACCAGGTATCTCAAAAAAGTGCCACATTGAGCAATTACATGAAGCTCCATTGATGGACAGTGATGAAACCCACCTTCAACCCAGCTTTCTGTGCCAGCAACACAGCTTCTGGCAATATCGTCGACATACAAATGAGGTTCATAGCATTTTGAAATCCCGCATTGCTGGGTGAACACATGCCCTAAGATGAGCGTTGAAATTTCGGTACGATATTGATGTTGCTGCACAACTATGTCGGGAAGACTCCATAGCACGATGTCCATGAGTATCGAAACGAATGATGTAGTGGGTACATAGAATGCTCTGAATTCTCAAACGTCGCTCTGGAGGATGTCGTTAAGTTGGTATAACTTAGTAACATCACAGGAAGACTGAACAGTAGTAAGTCATTTTAAACAGTAAAAATGTTTGTCTGATGGAGAATGGATACCCAAATCTTGAGTGAAGCATCTGCAATCGTATCTTTATAACTTGTTCGAATGTCTCTAGGGTGGAAATGGTCGACACTGCTTCTCTGGAAAAGTAGTGAAAATTTTCAATTATGCTCAGTGCCAGATTCTCTTTGATGGTTGCCTCAAAGTAACTACCTGTAAACGGTTGTTACTTGCTTACAGCGGCGTGAAATGACGTAATTTGAAGCTGAGGGGGTCTGGGTCCTGTTGAGCACTGAAGGATTGAAGTATCTCCGCTGAACTTCCACAGCAGGCCAACCGGTGCGTTGCTGCGACTGACACATTCGGGCTCTTAAGAGATTTGGTGACAATTCTGAGACCTGACAACACGCTTAGCCCTTCGACTTCCTATTTTAGTGCATATTTTGCATGATTTGACAGCATTGAAAGATTGTGTTTTTCTCTAATGGCGGAGAGTTCCGCTTAGAAAGTCGTCAAACACTGGAGCAAAGACGGCAAGATCACCAAGTCTGGAGCTGCAGGTTGTACCGAAGTCTCGGCTTCGTCCACAGTTTCCTTTTGAGGGTCTAAGACTGCAAGATCACCAAGTCTGGAGCCGTAGGTTGTACGGAAGTATTTGCTTCGTCCACAGTTTCGTTTTGAGGGCCTGTCAGGTCGTCAGTTTGGATTCCAAACAGTCAGTCATTGCCATTCAAGCGCAATGGCTCGTTTGGCTCTTGTCGGGTGCTTGCGGCACCAAAGTTGTAAATCAAAAGAAACCAAGAAGGCTACAGTGGAGCGAAACTGGGACGAGCTTCCTCTGTATATTGGACATGATAGTTCGCACGTGCCGCCTCCACCTCGTCTAAACAGCCCCATCACTGTATGCAGTGTCTTCTTGTATCAAGAGGAAACGAATTGCAGCCCCATTTTTTTGGTGTGTGAGCATTTTTTTGTTGTTAAGAAAGCTGTGAGCCGATGCGCGGTGTGCATGTTGCCCCTTTTGTGATAGCGAACTATAAAGGCCGGTTGCTCGGGTGCCTCCTGTCAGAGATCCCCGAGGACTGAGCCATGCATTACCATCACGTTGACAGAGCGGCCTTTTTTATATGAGAGTCAATTCATACCTTCTGGCGATGCAGTCTCATATGAGATCTAGATGTGATTGCACCCATATTGTCAGACATCTTATAACTATGGAACTATTGCCACCTACTGTTTGCTCATAAACCCCTTCCTTCGTTGTTGCGCCTGCAACTTGCCTAGCTATTGCTTGGTCTTCACTTCAAGGCTGGCCAATAGTCCTTGTGTGGTGTTTCTTTAATAACGTGGTAAAGCTGTGCTATATTTTGTTTAGAAAATTAGAGTGGTTTTCTTTGAAAACATCCTCATTTTTACATCCTACTGACTGGTAGGGGAACGGAGGAGTACTGTCTTGCATTGCCGCTCCGGAAGGAGCTTCAGCTGTACGTAATTCTGCAATTTATGGTAGCAACCAAACAGTTTTTCCAGAATGCTGGTTTTTTTCGCTGGACTAACCTCCAAAAACGGCGATTTGATGCCAAACAGTGCCTGATGTATATTTTGTTTTAAAACTGATGTGCAAGAAGGGAGTTTTTGTTTTATCATGATTTAGTTTTAGTGTTTCTGTTAACTGCGCTAGCCAAACCAGTCTGCTTGTCACACTGAATTGGCTTTTGCTGTTGCAATGAAAATAAGTTCCTTCAAACACATTAAGCCATCATAAAGACTGGTGAAGTTGGGTTGAACACACAGTACACCTGCACCGCGATACTTTGTTTGGTAATCATAAGTTTGCTACGTTGTGAAGATCAAATTATGTGTGGAAATGAAAGGAAGTCAAAACCACCTGACAGAGGCTTCAATTACGGTGTAAAACTTCAATGGGATTTCTCGGGGTTTTGTGGACATCGGCAAACCTTACGGCCAAGTGGACTGTAAACCCCCGTACTTAGAAAATTTGGGTTCATGTTTGCCTTTTGTAAAGCGTCTGAAACAGTGTGGCTATGGGCCATCAAAAGTCTGGCATGTACCTGGTTTGGCATTGCATGGCAGCTGTGCTTGCTTGCACCTGCACTTGCACCTGTCCACAATTGGAATGCTTGATAAAATAAAATCTTGTTGCGCCGACTTGTTTTGGGTAGCTCCCTTCCTTCATTTTTTTGTAGTCATCACAAAAACACTGGTAATAAAATGCCATACTATGCGGCATGATTCAATGTCAGCTTGTTACCGTTGCCGTGTAACCAGCGCAACAGAATTGACGGAAATTTCAGTCTTGCTTCAAATGTGCAGTTAGTAAGACACATCATATATAACATGCTACAATTCCATTTGTTGAAAATGGGATTTCAGTTAAATTATACGAGTGTGCTGGTTATTTTGCCATCAAGTAGTAAGGCTGTTTGCTTTGTGATAAGCCAGTAAAATTGGAAACTAAAGCATACGAAGTAGGGCTTTATGGTATATATTTTATGCATTAAAATGTTAAACCCAACACTCCGGCTTTGCAGAAATATAATGACGGGCCCTACTGTGGTTTGGTTGTAACAATGCGCTGTCTGTTCAGAAGCTCCGGTCAGTGCTCGTATTTTGTTTTCAAGGCATAATGGCTACCTATTACTTTCCAAAGGAGGTGCTTTTGCGTTGTAATTTTTAAGTAGTAGTTTCCGGGTTTGTGCATTCCAGGCTGTAATGCAAAGTGGATATACAAATTCGGTTGAAATGCAGAACAAGTGTAGTTGTAGGATGAAAACAAAGATCGGCGCCTGAGGCAGTTTCGGGGAGGGAGTCAAAGGGGGGAACGTTCACGTACAAGTAAATACTATCTCGGCGCAAATTATGGCATCTAAAAAGTTTTGTTGAAATAAACGGTAAAATACCCATTCTTGATATGATACCCATGCTATTGTTGCCAAAAATATAAATTGAGTTTTACCGTTTTGGTCGGCGCACAACCGAAACCGAAACAGCCGGGAAAGTAAAGACGCCGCTCGTGGCAACATGTGCTTATTGTGTGAATGGACTGACTGACAACTTCGCGTGCACTATGTCTGGCGAGAGCGACGTGAGTAACTGCGAAATTAGTTAGGAAGAAGAATACGACGATGTCGCCATTTAGAGTATTGAGCCGTATGAGTACGAGCCAAAGGTGGAAAACCCAGGGCAGTGGGAATCAGCGCCACCGACGCCATCTCCAAGTGCTGGTCAGAACCACTGCTGAACACCGCGTGGTATGTATTGCTGTTGACATTTATTGAAACACTGAATCACAAAATGCTTACTCGTCTATGTCCTGTGTAATGTATGCAGGTGCAGCTGCGGGCATTGTGCCGTCATGCCAACGCTCACAGAATGCGTGTGCTTCTAGGAGCGGAGTGCCATCAAGATCAACAATTTCCCTCAACTCGGCCACGTTTTCTTGACGGAAAACTTTATATCCCGCACGTACTGCCCCACTCGATTCATTTTGGAGGTGGAGTAGAAGAAGCTGGCACATTAGCATCCACGATTCCGTGATATGGCCGAACCAAATTTTAAGAACTAAACTTCAACAAATGGTACCACTCAATCATGGCTATCCAGCCGCCGTTTTATGTACATGTGTGTGATTTTTTTCCTAGTCGTTACACTTACAACGACTTCAGGCAGTTTGTATGGGGGGCTTATGGCGAGCATGAGTCAGAAAACCGCGTTGTCCGGCACAGCCGTGTAGTGACGGCAATGAGGAAAACCTTTCCGCCGTTCAGCTACACGGGGTTCAAGTGGTTTTAGGCAAGTATCAAGCGAAACAATGATAATGCATTATAAGCAGTAGTGCCTCGCTGGTGTGTATACTGTTGTCATCAGCCCCTTCCCAAAGTCTTCGGTTTCTCTCTGTCTTTCCCTGTTTTTTCCAGCCCCAGCACTCCTAGCCGCTGAAGAAGGGTGAAGAAAGCCCCGTCCAGGTCGCTTTCTTGGCAGCTGTGGCCAGGGCTTCCTTCGCAGGACGTTAGCAAGAATTGCGTCGCTGCCCTGAGGGCATAGCCAACGAAAATGGCAAATAAATGAGTCACTAATGTTTCTTTGCTGGAGTATCCTGTTTTTATTATCTCGGTTGCATGCACCTATGCAGAATGCCAAGCCAGCTTTTCAGTCTGCATGATTTGCATATATATAAGGACACCCTTATTCCGCTAAAGACCTGCGCGCCCACCTTGGTGGCTGAAACAAAACTTTGCTTGTAAACAAAAATGGTAAAAGAGTTATGAATTTCAACATTGGTAATATATGCGCTGAAACCTGATCGTCGCACGCGTTAGCCGGCCGGTGTCGGCGCTTTCCTCCAACGGTAGTTTTGCTTTTCTTCTGTCATAAATGTAAAGTGGTTCAATCAGTACAGCCAATATTACCCGTGCGAGCGCGCATATTCGTAGCATCCATTTTCTAGAACTGCTTTCGCTCCCTAAACACTGCTGTTTCCGTACCTTCCCCTAGCGCTGGATCAGTTTCGCCCTGGCGCCTCACGGTGCCTGTGTTACCTTTTACCGGACGAGTATTGACGCGTCTCATCCGTTCGCAGTGAATAATGGCATCACGGACCACATTCGCGCATGTTTTGAGCTTTTGAAGAAACGGACTACCCAAAACACGTCAAACTCGCGCCGTCTTCTCGCAGGCAGCCGTGGGCGAATCCGCCGGCCTTGCCCACAGGAATCCTCACTGGCCCGTCATTTCCGGCGTGCCGTAATGGCCGCTTTCCTTTTCAGTGTCGGTTTGGAAAACAGCAGTTTTTTATCATCGGTTGCACTGCAGCGGTGCATATTTGGGCCGCCAGATTATGCAATTCGCTTTTTTAAGTAATACTACCGCATAAATGTCCATTTACGGGTCCAAAAATTTCACCGCAGTTGGCCTTAAGGCTGGTGTTGACTTGAAACAAACTCGCCAAGGGCTCGACAACTTGCGTCGAGTAGCAGTGACGTAAGCTCTCTGCGATCAGAAGCCTGCTAAAGCTGTCTTGAAGTCAAATAATCGCGCTAATGCAATTAAGACGGCATGACTTGTTCACTGGATCTTGCGTCACATCTGCTTTATTTTTGTTTGCCGGAAGGGTTCCCTCCTCACAGAGATGGCGCTAAGCCCCAAGAGAAACTTAAGAGCCGCCATTTTCAGAACGTAGAAGCTCCTATGGAAGCTTGGCTATCAGTGACATTTACATTGGATAAGAGCAAAAGGCGCCGCGTGTTGGCGCAACGAATGAAGCGACTAAATAATTAAATAGGCTGTCAGAAAAGGGATATAGCCAAGAAGACATTTTATTCCTACACATAATAGTATCACTTTAGTTTATTGCTGCGGATGTTGTAAAGATAAAGCCACATTTGCAAAAGTAGCTGAATTTTCGCTTGGCTACCAGTGACTTTTTATTTCCAATACGGAAACTAGCAAACCGACCGGCCCCTGATAATATTCCCATTTAGAAGTGCGGAAATTGTGTAGTCTAAGTAAATTTGCTGTTGACGACCGCGTTCACCGCGTAATAGGAACTAAGCGTTCAAATGGAGACCCCCGCTGCGGCACTAGCGGAAATTGTCTTGTGTCCTCTCGGCCACCATTTTGAGATATCCATGGTTCCCTGAAAAAGACCCTTTTCAAGATAAAGGGGAACAAATGTATAGCGCCTGTGGAAGGTATATGCATTGCGAGAAAAACATTTCGAGTTTATTTATTTATTTTAAAATAACCGTAAAGTCCTCCGGTGGAGGGTATTACATACGGTGTACATCAGATCACATAGCTAAAAGCCTAATTCAAATGTAATTAAAACAAAACACAAAAGCAAAAAAGGGTCAAATAAATGACAGTAGATCACATAAAACAATAGCATTCGCAAAGAAGAAAAGTTTTGGGAGCACCCCGTCAAAATTAGTACAACGTCACATGGACGTTAACTAGCGTGCGGAAAGAAAGAGAAACAATAACAGAAAAAGTAAAACAATTTTACAAATGAGGCGAATACAGGGTATTAGGATTTAAAAGAAAAGCGCGACGTGCACAAGCACAGTAAAGAAGGACGACGGGACAAGTCCCGTCGTCCTTCTTAATTGTCGTTGTCCAAGTCGCGCTGTATTTTTTTAATCATAATACACCAACTTGCCCAACAGATTTGCTTAACAGATTTGCAAGTTTCTGTTTAAAGCATCTGCAAGTTACGAGACATTGGTTTGGATAACGATGTGTGATGGCAGATTATTCATTCTGTCGTGGTTTGAGGTATGAATGATTGAGCAAATGCGAGGGAACGACACGTGATGCGTTTGACTTTGTGTGGATGATCACAACGCGGGAAGATGGCTGAAGGTCCACGCATGAAGCCATTATGAAGAGAGGCATGATAGTAAAGTTTGTAAAATCGTGTTAAACGAGATACACTACGACGATGGGATAAGGCTTCAAGGTCGGCGCCATTTGTTAATGCTGTTACAGGGGTGTGAAGTGAATAATCCGAATAGATGAAGCGTGGAGCACGGTTTTTAGGGCTTACAAATTATTTATTAGATATGCTTGATGAGGATCCCATATGGCTGATGCGTACTGTATTTAGGACGTATTAGCGTTGTGTATGCCAGTTTGTGTAAGTGAGGAGGAGCATGTTTGAGGTTATGTTTCAGAAAACGAAGAAAACGGTTTGCAGATGCGAGAATATGGTGAATGTGATCATCCCACCTCAAGTTAGTGGTTAGGTGACCGCCAAGGTATTTGTAGGAAGAAACCTGTCCCAAACACTTGTTTTTAAGATCTAAGATGATTCGCGGGGTGCCTGATTAGTGAAAGGCATTATTTTGTTTTAGCAATGTTTAGAGACATTGGCCAGGTGGAACACCATGCGTTTACAGCGTTTAGGTCGGAATAAAGGATGTAATGATCACAGTTATAATGAATAATGCGATATATGACGCAGTATTCCGCAGACGGCCTTATATTAGATTTCATGCTGTCTAATAGATCATTAATAAAAATGAGAAAAAGTGGAGACCGAAGTACGCTTCATTGTGGTACACCACATGTTTTGGGGATTAGAGATGAGTTGTGATTGTTGAGTGATGTAAATTGAGTCCTCTTAAAAATACGTTATTTTATCGATGTGACGACAGTGGCGTAAATGTTCAGTTTGGTAAGGTTGTGAATAGGCCGACGATGAGGGACACGCTGATGAGGGACACTGTTAAAAAATGAAATCGAAATATCTGTGTTGAAGTAAACGAGGTATTACTGCATACCTGAGCTACAATGGTGCTTTTTGTTCTACATTATCGCCACTAGCGCTCGTGTCTGTACAATGACAGACTGTTCGAAGCTGCAATCTACATTACTATATCATGGTAACGTAACATCGCATCGTTTTTTCGTTTTTTGGCAGAAGTTGAATAATAAAAGCTAGTCCATAAAATGTATACGACTATATTTATGGTTATATTCTGCTATGCTTAGCCCTTTTTTTTTTCAGGTTGTCCCTTCCGTTCTACAAAAAAACACATTAATTACTTTCACTCTTCGTTCGCCACTACCCGTTTAATGTGCTCTTTTTATGCTGTGGCCGACAATAGACGGCAGCTTTTTTACGTAGTGGGCCATTACATCATTGAGACTTGTCGGGTGTAAAGGGGCCCTAAGAGGCCGCGATTGCAACAGGCTATCGAAAATAAGCGTTGATTTCTTTCGTTCTTTACATGTGAAGTCCTGCCACCATTAAGAGGTGCTTTGCGCTAGCTTTTTTGCCTGAGACGCAACTTGTATAGGGCAGCTGGCGCGAACGTTTAAGGCGCCGCTATTGGCGGGTTTCATCAAATGCTGCAGCCAAAAAGCGTTTCTGGCTCCGGGAGATGCCGCATTTGGTTTTGGCGGCTTTGCGGCGTCTTCGAGAGCGGCCCTCCGGCGCGTCATATTTTTGTAGGAACGGACGTCGAACGTCGTCATGCGTCCCACGAGCTTAGCTTTGTTCGTTCATATAGCGCGTCATTTACAACATATGAATAACGCTGACAAGGACGGACAGTCTGCTGCAGGCAGCAACGCGATCGCGACCGCGACAACCATATGCCTTCAAGGTGGAAACGGCATACACTGCAGCAACTGAAACTCGTAGCTGCTTGCCAGATCCGTAGTAGAGTTGAAAATCAGTTTACTAATGTGTAAGCAGGGTTGATAGTGCGGAGAGTTAAAGTGCTCGTAATCTTCCCCGGCGGGAATTGATAAATCGTTGACAGAATAACTAGCAATTCACAAGCATAAAATGAAAGCGTTCCCATAGTCGTAGGTGGAAATTTCGCATTATTGCACTAACCGAGCATGTTTTTGGGGCCCCCCGTTAAGGCCTTGAAACACTATATTTGCGCAATGCTAAAACTTGTGTGCCATCGCTCGTACAGCTGGCCGCGCAGCCAGTTGTAGGCGGAGCATTCCAGCGGGCTGCTAAAAACAGAGTTTTAACAGAACGCTTTTGACGGTCCGCTCCACAGCTGGCGGCCCGCTTAGCGCGGCCGCATCATCGGCAGCAGCAAGACTTTTAGCTAAGCGATAAACACATCCCCCTGGGCGAGGTATGATTTGCGTGACTGCTCGTGCCCTTGCGCGTGTAAACCAAAACGTCATTCAAAGGAAACTGATGGATTAGTTGTAGCGTTTAACACCCTGACGCAACGTAGGCGATGGGGCGCGCCGTAATGAAGGGTTCCGGAATAATTTTGACCACCTGGGGATCTTTAACGT
This sequence comes from Haemaphysalis longicornis, assembly GCF_048455015.1. Lineage (NCBI taxonomy): Eukaryota > Metazoa > Arthropoda > Arachnida > Ixodida > Ixodidae > Haemaphysalis > Haemaphysalis longicornis. The sequence continues at coordinate 132,622,754 of NW_027526460.1, forward strand.
ATGCCGAAATCTCGTACACGTGGGCGGTTTTGCTTTCTGCCTCCACCAGAAAAGCGGCCGTTGCGTCCCGCAATCGAACCCGCGTCCTCGTGCTCCGCAGCACAACGCCTTGGCCACTGAGCCACCGTCGAGGTTATACAAAGTACTAGAATAGGTATTTTAGGAAGTCCCGCCGGCGCTTTCTTACTTTGGGACCTCCCCTTGTATACCTATATAAAGTTTTTGCGCAGCATTGTATTTTTGAATAAACTTTGAAATAAAGCAAAGTGCCGTGTTTGTTGCCTTATTTCACCTTTTTTATATAAATTAGACTCTGGCACATTATCATAGTCCTAAATGTTTATTACAAGAAACCGTTCAACTTTCGAATAGTCAAGGCAAGGCTGTCTCTTTCAGACGAGATGGAAAGAGTGACAGCGCTTATCAAAAGTGTCGCAGGGTCTCTTTTAAGATTTCCAGGTGGTCTTAATTAATTCGGAACACTCCTCTACGGCGCGCCTCATCGCCTGCGTAGGTGGGCGCATTAAACCTCGTAATAAATCAATCAAAATAAAAGGAAACACAATGAAAGCTTTGCCATAAATACGCTACACGTCTTCCTTCTTGATTTTGCAACCTCGGCGTTCCTCACCAATTCAAGCGTACGACATGGTATTTCGGTAGTGTTAAGATTCATCGCTAAAGTTTAAGCCCGAAGCGTCCCGCAAACAAACTGCTTACACGGAGTTCTTTGCAGCAAAGAATGTACAACGAACGTAGGCAATGCGTGCGCTGGCGTGAGTTTCAACTGAAGAGGCTCCGCGCGGCCTCAATTACAATGGCACCGACATAACACAGTGGAAAATGGCGGCCCCAAACACTTTCAATTTCATCGAGAAATGGCGGCCATCTACATGTTTTTAGTCAAAATACTTTCCTATCACCGGCATATTTGCTTCTGGCTTGGAATTGTCGGGATATTTTTTCATTGAATAGCACGTATACTTGTCAGGATCAAAAAATCACTTGAAGTTAAGCGAAAATTCTAATTTAGCGAATTTTAATCATCCAAAGTCGATTATATCTCGTTTGTGAGTGTATTGTCCGGACGTATTGCGACCGAGCCGAACGAACACATTAGGATTGTTGATCGAATCGATTGAGTGATTATTGGGTTTGACGCTGCGGCGAGCCGTAGTTGAGGGCTCCAAAGTAATTTGGCCACCTGAGGATCTTTCACGTGCTCAGAAATGACCTACCCTAATTACCCGATACTAACGCGCCCCCGATTCTAACACGCACCCAATTTTCCTTGCAAAAAAGGGAAAAGACTTGCATCTCCGATTGTAACGCGCACGGAACCTTCTGAGCAAGAAAAACGAATGCGAGAGAAACGGGCCATTTATTTCCCGAAGTAACCTCACTCATCTCACTCCACGTCCCTTTCCGCTGACCACAACATATCGTCCTCGGTGCCACCAAGCGCATCCGCGATGCCAGACTTCTGAACGAACGTTCAACCATGGTTGATGAGATCTCGGCCCACGCCTCGCACCCCCATCTTGCGAGCTTCTCCAGAGGCGCACGCTTCAGCCGACCATTCGTTTTGAACGCGAGAGAGCCGCCGCTGCCATTGCTGTTATCACGCGCGCAAGTGGAACGATTTGACGATTTGTGTGAACGCCGCTAGAAAAGCCCAGGCGTTTATGCTTTCTGCGTCCGAAAAATTGTTGCTAAAAGCTTTTACGCCATCTTGAGATGGCGATGGCGATGGGTGGGACGAAATTTTCACTGTTTCGATAGTTTTGGTTTCGTATCCGATTCTAACGCGCATGCGATTTTTCGACATATTTTCCAAAAAAAAAAGTGCGCGTTAGAATCGGGTAATTACGGTACACACTGGCGCGCCCCACTGTAACAGACTGCCAAGAGAGGATATCAAAGTCGTCATCCGCCCGCGGGAAGGCGTGAATGTAGACCTTGTAAGGGACGCTACATTGAGAAAGAGCGTACTGCAAGCTGCCGGCCTGTAACCGCCCCAAGCAACCGAAGACCCACTGAGAGTTAACCACGAGAAGAACACACTCGTGGTAAGTACATGCACTCTTAGATCGAGCAGAAGGTTATACGCGCATCGAAGAGCTCAAAGAAGTGGAAACCTCGTTTTCCGCCAAAGCGTATGTCCCGACCCCAGAAGACTCCGTAAAAGGCATTAACCACAATATCCCTGCATACGACTCGGCAGAGGATATACTCGAAGCATAGTTTACTCAAGAACAACTCCGTCTCTTTGAATACGTGACGAACGGGTCGAACAAATTTGGCGATTATCGCCTTTTCTGGCACATAGTGTTGTACTTCATCTACTACAGGGGAGCCGAGTACAGGGTCTACATTCACAACAAGAAGCATGAGGTTTGCTCAACCTGCGGCAAGCTGGGTCACCGAATGGATGTGGGTCCTTACGCGGACCGTTCCTACTGGAGTGCCTGCGGACTCGCTAACCCTATAAACGAACAGGGATGTGTCATCAAATGCGCCCATTGTTGCTAAGACCATCGCACGGGCGACAAACGCTGCGCTCGGCGCTTCCGCACTCCGTTTATTGTAGCGTAAGCTAAACTTGCCGAGGTTGAGCAGTTTCGCATGGACCTTGAAGGGCCGTGCGGTGAAAGTGCGAGGAGAACTGGATTGGATTGGATTGGTTCCGAATAAATTGGATGGTATTGCATGGGATCCCAATCCAATTGGACTACGGGTGTGTAGAGATTTGGGTCTGCACATTCGCGGGTCTGTGCCTTCCAGAGGAGTGAAGTCTTAGCCGCGGCAGACGCACTGGCGCCGGCGCGTGCCCAGCTGTGCGCCTCCGTTGTGCAGTAGCCAAGTCTGACGCTGCGCTTGAGCCGCTTGATAGCCATTTCGCGTGGCTCCTGGAGAGCCGTGCTGCGCATGCGTGAGGAGCAGTGACTGTACTGGCCTGGACCGGACAAGACTAGAATGGATAGGACTGGACTGCAATGGATTGGATTGGAAATCGGTTTAGCAGCAGTAAGCATGATAATCAGCTAATCCTACACAACCAGGAAACCAAAGAATGACCAGCTGAACGTTAAAAGTTTTTCTCAAGCAGCGTCAGTTACGGAAAGAACAAGCCGCTCGTCAGTCGTCGCAAGGGCACCAATGGGACCGCTCCGCTTCTTTCCCCAGACTGCCCGACGCCTGGCCTCCCGCAGACGCAGCTTCGGCGGGAGACAACAGAGTACCACCCAGCGACGACCTCGCTCTAAATCGAAGAAGCCTGGTCTCAGGCACGGCTCCACTGTACAGCAGGATAGACAGAGCGCCAGAAGAACACCGGAGGGAACGTCACAGGTGAGCTGGGCAGCGACGGCCTCCCTAAAGGGTATTTCGAAGGGACACACTCAAACAGGCCTCTCCCAAACAACGACGGGTATCGAAAACACCGAGTTAGCCAGCATACAGGCTACTCTCGATCAAATCTTGGCTGAAAACAGACAGCGCAAGGCAGAAATAGCAGAACTTAAACATAGCACAACCATTATATCAACTCCGGTCAAGGCGCCCGCAGTTCAAGTGCCACATTTCTTTACGGGCATGACGCACAAGCCAGAGAGCCCAGTGAGAGTGATTATATCTCAGAGAGGATCCTGGCAAAACGAGTTCAGCACGTATCTTCAGCGCATTCTTACCAAGCTTACCCTGCAGGAGCCTTTCTTGGTGCGTAGCTCAACCGAATTTGTACAAGCTCTTGCTCAAGGCAAGTTGACGTCTGTAAACAATGGTTTTTCAATTGATGTGCAGGATATTCTGTACCCCAGCAGGGCTTGTTGAGAGCAGTGCGTGAAGCAATAGAGGCGTCGGGAGAAGTTAGTTCCAGAACAATGCTGGCATGAGCACACAGCAGTTTTTAGAGATTTTGGGAGTGTACCTCAAGTCCACCATCGTGTGTTTTAATGATTCATTATGTATTCTAAAAGATGGTATTTCTATTGATTAATCTGTTGCCCCGGTTTTGTGTGACATTTACCTCCCATACATTGACAAGCGTATTGACGCAAAAATCGCACAATTTTTATTTTGATGTTGCTAGAATTTTTAGATATGTGGACGACTACCTTGTGCTTATAAATATGACCGATTCTAACCTTGAAGTTGCCGTGGCGGATGTGACTAATACTTTTTTATCTGACTCCGGCGGGCTAGACTTCACCAGAGAGATGCCTTGGGGGAATGCGATACAATTTTTGGATCTCAATGTCACCTTCGCAAAGGACCACAAGTGTTGGATGCACTTCCGAAGAACAAAAAAAAACCCTTCTTCTATACGACAGAGCGCATTCCAAGCTGATAAAGAGGGAAATGGTCACTACATGCCTTCATTGAGCCTTAACGAAATCTTGCGAGCACAATCTGATTGCAAGTTTTAGCAATCAGATCAGCCGGTTGGAAGCCGCCTGATTTCGTCCCGCCGTTCTCACAAGTGTGTGTGTGAAAGCATCCTTCAGAAGATGAAACAGGGTAAAAAAGTGCAGGAGGAGAACGAAAAACTGAAAACGCACGTAATACCGTATATCCACAGCCTTTCGCACAACATCAAGAAGGTCGCAACCAGGTATAAAGTGCGCGTTGTGTATTCCGCTCCGTGCAAACTGGCTAACGTGGGCCCTATGATGGCCAAAAGATACCGGAGTTGCTCAAAGAAGTACGCAACGCGGTACACCGAGTATGTTAGCAAGGACATTTACAGTATGCCCTTGAAGTGCGAAAGGGAGTATATTGGTCAGACTGGACGTTGCTTCAACGAACGTGCCATAGAAAATCGGTTGGCCGTCAGCAGCAACTTGGGAGGGCACCTTGCACACAACGGCAAGCACTGTGGGTGTTAGCCACCCCTGGATAAGCCGACCTTTCTGAGGAGAGCAATAAACAAAACGGAAAGGGAGGTGATCGAGGCGGTTTTTATCAAAAAAGCCGGCGACAAGTGTCAGCACGCTGCCACAAGCGTGAAGTGAAAAAGAAATGTCATTTTTAAATCCAAGCGTGTAGTTTTGCATGCGCGGTTGTCCTTCCCTCTTTCCGGTTTGGTCTGTGCCTAAAATGCACGCACGCGCAATTAAACCATTTCGATTGCTCTTGAGGCTGAAAAAGACTTGTCATTCTTTCAGCAGTATTGTACTTATTCATTTTTAGCTATTGTCACCACATTTTACACTTCTTTGAATGATTATACCTTCCTGCATTTTACTAGCGAAAAATAGACGCGGACAAAGAAAAAGTACACAGGTACTTTTTCTTCGTCCGCGTCTATTTTTCGCTAGTAGAATGCAGTCAGATAACCAACTAGCTCATATTTATGCCTTAATTATACCTCGCTTGATTTTTTTTGGTTGTTGTTGTTTCTGTTTAGATACGTCATGTACAAACTCGTGTGGTTTCCTTTCAGTAAACAGTTGGAAGTTAACGCCTGTATATGTCTTACCTTGTTTTCTTTGTCCACGTCTAGTTTGCGCCACGTTTTTTACTTCTTTCTCAACGCCTATTGTCAGCGAGCGGAAGCCGTACGTAGCGATGGCTGTGTTGTTCACCGCCTGCAGCGACGACATGTTCTTGCTACGTCGGCGATCCTCGGGGGTTGCCGGGGCAATAGAGATTTGGGCTCCTGTGTCTAGTAGCAGGCGCGAGTTGCTTACGCGGTCGGCTACGAAGAAGAGGCGGCTGGGTGGAGGGCCGATGTCGTACGGCGCCGTTAACGACTGCCTGAGCGTTTACCGGAAACGAGCAAGGTTGAGTGCAGCGGGTACTGTTGTGCCAGAGCGCCTGGCCCAAAAGGCGTTGCACGAGGCGACGCGCCGACAGCGAGGCTGAGTCACGCCTCTCCCTTACGTCACTGCGGCGCATCCGAATCCCGCTTCTCAGAACGACCAAATAAGGGCATGTCGCTATTCCCGGAGGTGAGGTCACGGAGACGGCGGGGGCATCGCCCTCCCTTTCTGTATTGGCGGCGCAGCTGACTCACCGCTTCGCTACCATTCGTCGGAATTCAAACTTCAGGCAGCGAGAGCTCTGATTGGAGCTATTCGAACTTCCCGGGGCCCCAACGAACTTCCTGGGGTATAAAAGAAACCCGGAGGCTCTCATCGTCGGCCTTCCTCGTCGGCTTCTCTCCGGCACCAGTCTCTTCGGAAGCACCGAGTGAAAGGGTGCTGTCGCCTTTGGGCGAGTCATGTAACGTTTGCTTACCCTGTACATACTGTATATAAATGTTACTTCAACTCTTCGTCGGCTCGCGGACTTCGTCGCTCTGCTCTGCGCCGCGTCAGTAGCGGACGGAGTAGGGCAACGTCGCTACACCGGTGACTGCACTCGGGTGGCCAGTCGCAACAGCGGAGGGGCGGCGAGAGGGCCCTGTCCCTACAGCGGAGACAGCGGTGGGATGGCTGAATCTCAACATCGGTGACGAGCTGGGTGCGAGTCACAACTTGGCGACCGCCCTGGGATGGTCATTCCCAACAGTGGTTGCAGCGGTGGGATGCTCATTCCCAAGAGTGGAAACTGCGGTGAGAGGGCCCAGTCCCAACAGTGGTGAGAGCGGTGGGATGGCCGATTCCCAACGTCGGTGACGATCTGGATGCGACTCACAACCTTGGGGACCACCCTGGGATGGTCATTCCCAACAGTGGATGGCAGCTGCGGGATCGACCGGCAACGGCTACTTCCTATAGTGTGGTAAGCACTCAACGTTTTCTCTCAGTTCACCCGACTTCTCTAGCACAGGTTATGGTAATTTAGAGAAGGGCTGTGTGAAGCACCGTGTATAGCTTTGAGTGTTTTAAGCCTAGAGAAAGTGCCTTGAAACCAAAGCTAGTGCCGAGAGGTAAACAAAGGAGCGCAGAGAATTACTTGCGCGTGCCTTACTAGTAGCTCTATAGTATAGGAACGGCAAAAGAATTCTAACGTGGGTAAGCAGCAAGAGGCCAGTGCAAACGATGGAGGACCTTAAAGTGAAGGAACTCATCGAAATTTGTGAGGAGCTGGGCCTTGACTTAGGCTGTGCGAAACGGAAGCATGCGATCCTTGAGATCATGCGGAAGGAGAACGTAACGGCTGAGGAAGTCAATGAGGCCAGGGCTGAAATCAAAGAGCGCCGTGAGCGCGAAGAAGCCGAAAGGCAGGAACGGGAAGCGGAATGGCAGACGTGGAAGCAGGAAGCAGAAAGGCGGAAAGGGAAAGAGGATGCCGAAAGGCAGAAACGCAGAGAGGAAGCTGAAAGGCAGGAACGGAGGAAGGATGCCGAGAGGCAGAAACGGAGAGAGGAAGCGGAAAGGCAAATAAAGAGTGAGCTAGCCGAAATGGAGCTCGAGTTGATGAGGCTAGAGTCGGAGCTCCGGCAGGGTTCACCGGCGCCTAGCGTGACTTGTCCAAGTGTTCAGGCGAGCGGCCCGAGAAGTCAGGACCAACGGCCGCCGTTCGTTGTTGAGAGGTCAGGGCCGAAGACGGAGCGTCCCAAGACAAACACGAAGCGACCGCAATCGTATTCTTGGACAGAGAAGTGAGCCAGGAAAGCGAGAACGGCGCGGAAGCAGAGAAGCCACTTCGAAACAAAGATTTGGAAACGCGCGCACAGTCTGCGAGCAGTGCCCAGTGCAGGGCACTTACGAGTTCGCAAGCGGGGAAGCTCTCGCAGGAACTTGACTCTTCCCTAGCGAGCGAGACGCGAAAGGACGCCGAGCAACGTAGCTCGAGCTGCGAGCCGACCGAAAACTCTCGCGGTAGGTTACTCGAACCGCCAGCGGCTGAGCCGGGGTGCGTGAAACCCTTCGGTGGAGAAACGCAGCCGGGCGACACGAAGAGTGCGTTGTCACCGTTTTCCGATCAGCCGTTACGCGAAGACGAGCTCAAGGTCGAAACGCTGCCGAGAGAGAAATCGAGTCGACTGGTAGCGAGTGACGTTGACAGAGGCCGTACCGCCGTCTCGGAGAGCAGTGGCGTACCTAAACGAGATAACGCACTTTCTGAGACGTCTGATAGAGGGCCCTATGGGTCCGCTGATCGCGCTCATGTGTCGGTCTCGGGTTCAACGATCTCGGCAGATTGCTCAGAGTCAAGGGACGCCTGTGAGACTGCTTCCGACAGGATCGCCCACAGTGTGCGAGATAGCGAGGTTTCGCGGGAAAGTGTAGACAGCGAGGCTAGCCAGTTGAAGCCGCTAGAGCCCCCGAAAACAGAAGGTGTTCCTTCGGGTGCGAGCTCTAACTCGGGCGATGTTGTGGCTAAGCGTGCGAGCGGGACACGAGAGACGCGCGAGCAACGAAGGCCGAGCGGTGAGGGGACCGAAAGCTCTGGCAGAAGCTTAGTGGAGCCGCCGACGGCCGAAGCGGGTTGCGTCATCCCCATCGGCAGGGAAACCCAGGTGGCCGAGCGTTGCGAGGCTAACTCGATATTGTCCCCAGTTCTCGATGGTTTGCTTGAAAGCAAGGTGGGGCACTTTCACCTGGGTTCCAACCTAGTGGAGCAAAGGTCCCCAGGGCGACAGCGAACGGTCAGAGCTTTCTGCTTTAAGCGGAAACGAGATTGCGAGGCATGCGTGCCGGCCGCTATGTTGGCCTTGAAGTCAGCTCCGCGCGAGATAACGGGTGTCAGCTTTGCGAGGCTTGTATAGGCCTCCTGCGCTGCCCAGGGGGCGCTGCGCAAGCGGCTTCCGGGCAGTACTTCCGGGCAGTACAAAGCTGCGCGGGTCCCATAGGATCCCGTGTTGACAGAAGCAAAATGAGCTCGACGCTCCCGATTATTTTGCGACGTGGTCACCAGCTCATCCCCAACGCGTCCGATCTATTTCAGCGATCAACTTGGCATTAGGGGAAAAAGCTTTGCAGCGCTAAACACGTTTACAGCGCCGACGAAGTGCCGTGACCGTGACGGCGTCTGCTACTCGCAGGTTCACCGATCGATGGTCGTACGAAGTGAAATTTTAAGTGAAATTTCTAGTTTAAACTAATACTCTAGGTGACAAATACTTCTCAAAAACAGCCTATCAAAAAAGAAGAGTGACGCAATCGGCGATGATCGCGCTGTACAGCGAGTCCGGCGGACCGCAGACTCGCCTGCTGCGGTGCGCCGCTCTTTTGCGTACCTGCACACTATGCGTGCACTTTTTTTAAACAATGCTCGTTTGCGTCGCCGTTACGAATACATGGTGCCGCGTTAGCTTGCCGTTTTGTAGTGTGTCTCAGTGACAAAATGCCGCGACGGCCAGAAGCGTGAAATCTGTTTAGCGATTCCGAAATTAGTGGCCGTAAATAAAAGTGGAGGCCGCTCGCTTTCCTTGTTTGCTCTCACTTTACTTAATTACGCTCTTGCAGCATACATTCCCAGTTCGCACTTAATAGCCTAGAATGAGGGTCAGCAACGGCCGAGTTCCATGCAGCCGACACGGCGGAGGGCTGGACGTCGGCAAATCGGGTGGGAGGAGGAGGGGGGCTTTGAATGCAAAGAGAAAAAAATTCATCGTATTGCTAATATATTAATATTTGACAAAAATCTGGCGAAGTGTGAAGATGGGGGGGGGGGCAATTCAACTGGAGGACGCCAATTCTCTGTTCTTGTCTCGCTGTCTAACTCCATTTGAAGGCGTGTCGGCGTTCAGATTCGACGACCGGTCCCTGCACTATAGAAAACCAACACAGACAGTGATGATCGTATGTAATTATTCTGGGCCCCGCGCCGTGTATGCGGCTGTGTTATGTGATGTAGAAGTACACATCTCTGCAGGCAGCGGGCGTGTGATTTGGTGCATGTTTTGCGTCCTTTAATAGGGCTTAATTTAATTTGTTTATTTGGCGCTATTGCCCCACCTACTCGCTAGTATACATGTACCCTGCCGTTCGTAAATCGTGCGGCGTAAAACGTTACGCAAGAATCATTTAGTTTGTGAAAATACGAAACAAAATTTCCACTCGTTTCAAAGGCGGTGCCAGGCCAGCAGTGTCAGCTGAGTCCGCTGCGCAATTCCTGCGTTCGCTTGCATGCTCCCGCTGAAGCAACCTTTTGCAGTTACCTCAAATTATAGGATCAGCAGCGTTCCATGGTTATGCTACTCATGAACTTTCCTTTGTCGACCGCACGCAAGAAGAAACAACTGTAACTGTCGTCAAACAGTTAAACCTCCCGACCTGGCGATACTGTCCGACGCCGCGACCACCGCGACAGCTCGCTCAAAAGAAAGCCGACAAATCGGCTTCTTTTAGCGGATATTATTTTGTTTAGCCTCTGCAACTACTTTAAGGGCTATTTCATATAGTATGCAGTCATTTAAACACGCCACAAAGCGCCACAACCAACTTTCACTCTGGCTTGTAATTGAAAACACATGGAGGGCGGCGAGTGTCGTCTGCTTTTGTACTACCCAGAGGCGTCGGCCGCTAGGGGCGCTGCATGTCGCCAAAACTCCAGCGCAGGAGGCCTATATGACCGCGGAAAGAGAACGCGTTTCGAATAACGGAACTAGCCTGTGGGGAAGAGCTAGTTTTTACGCAGCATTCGTTTCCCCGCGTTCGTACTGTCCGTCCCGTCATGTTCAGCTTCGGTCTCAAAAGCGCGCCGTATTGCTTCTCGGAAATAATGGTTCGGGTGTTTTGTGGCCGGTCGTAGTACGCGCTCCATTACCTCGACGATGTCGCCAGCTTTTCTAGCACCTGGGTAGGAGCATGTCGTGTTAGAGTCGTGCTGAGCAGGCTCAAAGAAGCAGGCCTATCAGACAAACAGTCAAGTGTCGCATAGGTTGCGCCGAAGTGACGTAACAAAGGCAGGTTGTGGTGGTAGCGCGGCCGACGAAGACCGTCAGTAATCAAAGTAGACGCAGTCGTGGACTATCGCCGACCAACCACTTAGTCAGAGATAAGGACTTTTCGGGTTTGACTGGATATGGCTAGACTTATGTGAAAGATTACTTCACACTGGCTAGTCCGTTAGTGATGCTCTTACAACGACTGAGCCAGTTAAGGTGAAAAGGGCACAGAGAAGGAGGACGCGTTTTAAGCGCTCAAACGAGCCTTGAGCGGGGAACCAGTTCTAACGGTCCCCGACTTTTATAAAGGTTCGTTATTCAGTGCGATCGAGCAATCGTGGCATGGAAGCTGTACTATGCCAAGAGGATGCGAACGGCCGGGAACGACCAGTTTTGTACTTCAGCCGCAAGCTAACTTGCAAGGAAGAGGCCTACAGTAGTTCCGGAAAGGAATGTGGCTGCGTCGTGTGGGCAGTGCAGAAGTTTGCGTGCTCTGTAGCCGGTAACGCGAACGCACTAAGCCGGGCATTCTTAGTGCTACATTCGTCCTCCCCGTGTCTTTAGTTTCGTTTGTTCATGAGCAGATTTTAGCGTTGCAGGTAGATGGGAGCAAAATTATTGCCCTCATTTGCTGCCTCAGTTGATTATTTCTGCACCGCGTGATTTCAAGTAATCAACCTTAGTTATCATTTAATGTCGCGTGTTACGTTTGACACTTAGTGTGAGTTCTTTTAAGAGTTTTACGTCCCGCATGGGTCTCTTGGTGTAGAGGGTCTAAATTTGGGATAGACACTTAGCTAGGAGAGTTTGTCAAGTTTTGGAGTCTGGTGTTCTGACAGAGGATGCTTGCTTGCGCTGGGTGCTGCATGTTGTCGGTCGGTTCTTTGCGCGCTCCAGAAAGATGAGCCACCGGTGCTGAGGACAGAGCAGAAGAGCCGGACGAAGCTGGTCGAGACACCTGGCAGCACGGCGAGGTACCTGTGATCCGGACCTGGCAGGCGGTACCTGTTCAAGGAGAGGAACTTGGTGCAGCCGCCCTTATCCTGGGGCACTGGAGGTGTACCTGGATGAGCCTGGCGAACGAGTGCGCCCAGCGTCCGAGCGACGTGGAGGCAGCTGGTCTTCACGGCGCATTGTGTGGCGGCGGGGGTGCTGTTGTGCCAGAGCACCTGGCCCAACAGGCGTTGCACGAAGCTAAGCGCCGACAGCGAGGCTGAGTCACGCCTCTCCCTTACGTCGCTGCGGTGCGGCCGAATCTCGCATCTCAGAACGCTGCGGCGCGGTAGAATCCCGCATCTCAGAACGACCAAATAAGGGCATGTCGCTACGCCCGGAGGCGAGGTCACGGAGACGGCGAGGGCATCGCCCTCCCTTTTCCCATTGGCGGCGCAGCTCACTCACCGCTTCGCTACCATTCGTCGGAATTCCAACTTCAGGCAGCGAGAGCTCTGATTGGAGCTATTCGAACATCTCGGGGCCCCAACGAACTTCCCGGGGTATAAAAGAAGCCCGGAGGCTCTCATCGTCGGCCTTCCTCGGCAGCTTCTCTCCGGACCTGTCTCTTCGGAAGCACCGAGTGAAAGGGTGCTGTCGCCTTTGGGCGAGTCATGTAACGTTTGCTTACCCTGTACATACTGTATATAAATGTTACTTCAACTCTTCGTCGTCTCGAGGACTTCGTCGCTCTGCTCTACGCCGCGTCGATAGCGGACGGAGCAGGGCAACGTCACTACACTGGTGACTGCGCTAGGGTGGCCAGTCGCAACAGCGGAGGCGGCAGCGAGAGGGCCCTGTCCCTACAGCGGAGACTGCGGTGGGATGGCTGAATCCCAACATCGGTGACGAGCTGGGTGCAAGTCACAACTTGGCGACCGCCCTGGGATGGTCATTCCCAACAGTGGTGGCAGCGGTGAGATGCTCATTCCCAACAGTGGAAACTGCGGTGAGAGGGCCCAGTCCCAACAGCGGTGAGAGTGGTGGGATGGCCGGTTCCAAACGTCAGTTACGAGCTGGATGCGAGTCACAACCTTGGCGACCGCCCTGGGATGGTCCTTCCCAACAGTACCACCCGTGCCGAAACGACGGTGCTGCCAGCAAACTCCGTCATGGCTATCTCGTGACTGGATTCTCTGGGAAAAGCCTGGCTGTCTTGAAGGGGACTGGTTGCGTCGTTGCTCGCCCTATCGGGGAGGACCAGGCAGCAAAAGTTGCTGCATGGTCTCGGTAAGTTGTGGCACTTTCTCCTCAAAGCGCGACAGTCGATCTGGTTGTTAGTGTGTTCTTGCAGCAGCTATGGGCGCGAAGTTTGGAGTAGAATATTCGGTGATGCGATCGGCAAATTGCGCCAGTCGATCAACGGACGTCTAATCTGAACCCGCCCGAACCACGCGCACCAACTGGGGCCGCCGTTGCAGAAGTTCACGTAGAAGTTGGAGCTGGCCGTCCTGACTCGCGTGCACACCGATTAGCTGCTGCATTCAATGCTGCAGTTGGGAAGGCCGTTGGTCGTCCAGCTCTTCCCGACATAGGAGTTGCTGAAGTCTGCTTTCTTCAGGCGCCTCGAGGCGGTCCAGCACCGTCCTCTTGAGGTGGTCGTATTCCCCTTGTGGGGGGGGGGGGGGGGGTGAACCCAAAATGTCGTCGGTAATGTACTTCGTCGACTTCGAGGAGATCTGCCGGAGCTGTAAACAGGCCTCCACTTGGCTGAACCAAACACTTGGTTTTTGGGCCAAAAAATTGGTAGCTTCAGTTCTGTGCTGAAGACTGCAGGCGTGGAGGCAGCAGTGTTCAGGCCACCAACTTCGTAGCAGAATGGACGGTCGACTGCTGAAGGAGGTGAGAAAGCAGAAGTGAAGCTGGTTTGCAGTTTCAAGACAAGACTGTTTATTTTCAAAAGATGCGTATGCTGAGGGCTCCCCCCCACGAGGGAAAGAAGGGGAACCCCCGCGTCCTTCAAAAGGGAGAGGAAAAGGCCCCTCAAGTGAGCAGACGGCAACTGCGGAGGACTAATGCCAGGAGTTGACCGGACAAGTTATGTCTCCCCCTACGGCAACCACTGAAGACTGCGGAGGAATAACCCCTGCACTAAGCCGGCGGCGACGTCATTAATACACGTCTTCCACAAAGGCGCGCTCTCGTCAAGCCGGAGAGAAAAGAAAAGCCCCATCTCACGGGAGCCGCTTGCGCTGTGGTGCAAGCGGCTGCAGCGAGTGCAAGTTAATCAGGAAAGTTTTCTTGAATAATATCTTCACCGATATCGATTTGTAGATACATATGTATGTTGTTCTGCTGCGGACAGTCCGAAATTCTTCTACGTTCAGCCCCCATCGCTAGCATCGACAAGATTGTTGTTTTTAGGCCTAGAGTGAGAAGATGTTATTTGAAATTTCGGCACCTCGAGTTTGTATGTCATGTTCTAAAGGAGCATTGCGGCTGAATTCCCGTATTTCTTTTTTCGCTGTGTACTTGCCTTCCAGACAATGCGGCTGCTAATGGGATGTGGTGTTCTATAGTTTTAAACGGGATAATAATGCCTTGAGAGTGTGTAAGCATGCACTAGCTTTAATTCAGTATTTCCGCGCCACGTGTCCCCAATAGGATGGCCTTTTCCGTTCGTGTATGAAGCACACTGCTGTAGTAACCAGGATTACCAAGATGGTCAATTGCGGCAATTGTCGCCTTCGTACCCCCTAACCTCGGAGCGTCAGCGTGCTTACCTGGTGTTCTCATTTTTGTCCAATAATTTAATCCCGGCTTGTTGCCTGCCCGTTTCCCTTCTTTATCCTTTGGAATCACTTTTCTGGTAGGGGAGAGATTTTAGGAAGAATACTTGTTCAATAAAATGTACGTCATGTGTCTCACGTGGTTTTTTTTTGTTTGAGGTGGGCATATCTCCTATATGAGAGCTCGTCCTCATGGTATTTTTTTGTTGGAATTGTTTTATGAGAACACCAAGTAAGAGCCTATGTCGTGATCGTGGAAATTGGGATGCCCAGTGCTGTATTATATACGGTTTAGGTGATGTTTATAAGGCTTTCTTCAGTTCTGGTTAGTTAGTAATAGGTTTGTGGTAAGTTGTTCAACCATACTCCGTGTACTCGGTTTCATTGCATATTAGGGGAATCTTTTTGTATTACAAATAGATGTATTACAAATGTAATACAAATTACAAATTTGTATTACAAATAGAGGTCATCCCTAATTTTATGTTGTGGAGTTAATGTTATGCCCCTTTTTTAATTAAGGGGCACAATGTTCCCACCGGCATTTGTTTTCATGGGACGGGCGTTATTGTGTGGTTGCCGGAACGCCTGGCAACATTGCCTTCAGGGTATGCGAGTATCTATGAGACGTAAAACAACCCGCACTGCGCAGGCACAGCGCGTGCATAAATCAGGCGTCATTTCGTTCATATGCGCTCTAGTATCATTGCCCTCTCTTTGTACACTCCAGTGGTTATAGTCGCGTATGCCATTATCAGGAGAGCCTTTGTACCTGGCTGGCTCATATGTGGATACCAGTTGCAAGAAAGGACGTGCTTCCTCGGGCGCTTTAAACGCACTGCTCATACGGATCACTAACATCCACAGAATAATCTGAAGATGACTCTTTTTACCCCTTTATGGCTTGCACATCACGAAAATACAGTTTTATTCTCCGGAAGCTCAAAATTTCCATCTTGCGGTCTCCTCCTATTGTTGACTTGTCCAAATCTTTGCGTGATAAGCCGGAGCGTGCCTCGTTATCCTTCACATTTGTGATCTCACAAGCGAGATTGCGCTCTCATGGAATAATGCTTCGGGTCTCTGCCCAGGCCCCGACATCGTTTCGCCACTCGCCGCAAGCTTTACCGGACCTGAAGCACGTGCAGTGTCTCCCACCAGTCAGTGTTTCCCACTCATCGGTCAGTGCACCCCATACACGCCTGCGTCCTCGTGAACGTAGTTTGCAAAAAATGTGTCGCCCAAAACGTCTGCCATATGGTCTTTAAATTTATGTCAACATAATTTGCCGTCTCCGTTGTCAGCAGTCTTGTGTGTACGCACAGAGGGCGTTTCTATGACCGTGTACCAGGTACCATATTGCAGGTGTAGTGGCGAATGGTTCAAACTATTCGCCGTGCAACCTAATAATCCGATTTATTAAAAATAAATTAAAGTACTAAATATATATACATTTCTATGACGTCTTGGCCATAGCACCTCGTGCAGCTTAAATTATTCGTAAATTTCAAGTATTGAAGTTCTGCTGCAAGAGCTTTCACCCTACATTTATAATTTTTGCATGATTTATTGAGTTTCTTGCTGTTATTGCCAATGTATTGTGCACTTTTGAAAACGAAAAACAGCTTCAGCATTGTGTTCTCTGGCAAACAAAAGCAAACACTGGCTTTGCACTTAAAAGGTTCAAATGTTCATCGATCCTATGAAAGGTTTAGTGCTTGCAAACCACTCTCATGCCTCCATGATTTCAAAATATAAGCTTCAATTCCGAGAAAAAATCAAGACCACCGCCAATGAATTTCACAAACCAAAAGTGACTCAGCAGTTATTTAAACCTTTATTTGAATCCACATCCTTCTACTTAATCCAGGGCGACATTGAAGTGTGCTGTTCTACTTCTGGGCAGTCATCTCCTCAGCACGTACCATTGCGTCTTCAGCTCGGCCACCACTGATTCCTCCGTTGCCTCCCACACCACCCCCGAGGGCAGTTCCCGGAGTCGCACAGAGCACTGTTAAAAATGAACAAATTATGTCTTTCATACAATGCCTCATAGAAACAGAAAATCTTGTGTCACAAAAACGAATGAACGCACGAAATATGTCCGACCCCGAAATATGTCAGACCCATCAGACAAATTGCTCGCCTAACGCTTACTCGGTTGATATATTTTTATGGTGTGTATTTTTCCAGTGAAATGCACCGACGAATCAGCTTAGTTTGAAAGCTGCGGAAGCACGCATTTCCTGAAATTTCTTCCTGCTAATGTTATCCCTGCACATTTCCCCTCCACTACAGCCTTTGCAGAAGTACGAGTATAAAGTTCGAAGTCAATGATTGGTGCGTCTAATTAGAAAAAAAACAATACATTTTTTTAATAGCGAGGTTTAATGTTCTTTTTGCAAAGTACCAATCCACGAGTAATAAGTTTAGCCGGTTGAAGAATTGTACATTTTTTATGAAGACAGCACAGAAAATGAGAGGCGTGTCTTAGTGTACTGCATTTATATGAACACGGACACCAGACAATCTGTTTGTAAATTTATTAGACATGTAAGAAATGCGTATTAATTTTTTGCTGATTAATTAATGCTGAAGAAAACATCTATAGTGCCTAAATGCATAAACGAGGTATATAAGTTGGCGAAATTCTGGCCAAAACAAAAGTGTTGTAAGGGACCAGTTTTTGTTGAAGTTAAGCATACCCATAAACAGCCAAGGTGATTAATGTCTACACGTCGCGAACCACGGGGAGCTGTGATGGTTCTATCATTCACTTGTTATCCAAAACACTTCAGTAATGTTTGATTTCTATTCTGCTCGCTCTAACCTCGTGAGACCCGACGAACAACCTGTCGCGTGTAGTAGAAGAAAACGTGTACTTAAGGCCATTGGACACAGGAAATTACAATAAAAAAAGTTGTATTGATGTAAAATGTGACGTTGGCCTACCATGGTGTGTGCAATATATTGCACACAGGGATTCAGTGCACGAAAAAAAACAATATCACATATTGCACTTAATAAAAGAAAAGAGTTCTCCAGCTGGAAATTCTAGCCATGAAACTGCTTCAAGCAGTTTCTTGAGGAAGTTAAACAAAAAAATGCGTCGCAGCGAGTGCACCGAAACTTCGAGCGTTGTGATCATCCGGGGTTACGGCACCGTGATGGCGACTTTGGTTCAGAAAGCTCAGGCATGTGTCTGGCGCCCGCTGTCCTGAAAGAGACAGGAGGCAATGGTGCTATCGTGGTCAAAGAGGAAGCATCTGGGAGGGGTGTTCGTTGTTATTGTTGTTCCTTAACATTATATGCGCATACCCGATCAGGGGATCGGCCAAACAGTCGTGAAACCCAAAGGGATAACTGCTTAGGTGGATGATTCCAGGAAAATTAGAAAAATTTGGAAGCTTTTTTCTTCTTGTGTTTGAGGAATCGAGTTTGGGAATTAGTCAATATTAAAATAAACAACGAAAGGAATGAAATAAATAAATGAATAAAGAAGAAGAAGAAGAAGAAGAAGAAGGAGGAGGAGGAGGAGGAGGAGGAAGAAGAGGAGAAGATAGAGGACGAGGAGAAGGAGGAGGACGAGGATGAGGATGAGCAGGAGGAGGAGGAGGGAGAATAATAATAAAAAATATTCAGTAGAACAGTCGTGTCCTCTTCGTCTTCTGACATGTCGAGATCCGATGTGTCCTGAGAAGCAATGGCTTCAAAAATCGGCACGGCAGTTTTCAGCCGCAGCCCT
The DNA here is from genome assembly GCF_048455015.1 of Haemaphysalis longicornis. Taxonomy (NCBI): domain Eukaryota; kingdom Metazoa; phylum Arthropoda; class Arachnida; order Ixodida; family Ixodidae; genus Haemaphysalis; species Haemaphysalis longicornis. The sequence continues at coordinate 132,641,004 of NW_027526460.1, forward strand.
AGCACAGTCCAGAAAATCCGAAATTGATAACGTTGTATTATAAACCAAAAAAAGTTTATTTGGTAGAGATAAATATCAATTTACTGCACGGTCATCGTTACAGTACATACAGCACACACTCTAGAAAATACCTAATACAATGTACCTCGATCCCAGTGTGCAATAAATTGTACACAAAAAATTTCAGCTCGACAACAAACAAAATACACGTTTGCGCGAAATAAAATTGATCTCTAGATGATCCCTACACATTCAAGAATCCATTCAACAGAAATTTCAAACCATTTCGTAAAGCGGTAAGAAAATACGAGCATCTTACTTGGCCGGGCCGAGTAGAACGACTCCATAGGAACGAAGGCCATCTTCAAAATGGCGCGCAAAAAAAAAACCGCGCAGTCGACTTCTCCCTTTCTGCGCTAGGTGGCAGCACATGTCTGTGCAATTCTTTGTACAGGCGGTCTCAGCTTCTACGGCTGTTGGAAAACCGCTACGGCGCTGAGAACGAGTGTGCAATATATTGTACACTGGGTCTCACGAGGCTAAAGGGCTGTTTAGGGTATTTGCTGAACTCTGGCAAAAGTAGCCTGTTTGCAACCTCTAAAACTACGTGTTCTGGTGATGAAAACTACGCGCTGCGAATAATTTTAGAGAGTCAATTGGTGTCCTGCTCCGAGAAAACGTTTGTTAGTAACGTCACTTTTTATGTTAGGCGAGACTTGTCCGCAATTGCAATCTTCTTCAGAGGGATGACGTGGCTTCTAATAAATCGTTTCACCCCTAAGCGAAATATGCGGAAAATACAACTACCGAAATAAAACATAAGGGCGAATCAGGATAAAAATGATAAGGATTGGGAGGTCTTACCAAGAAGGGCAGCGACTAGAAGCAGAAGAGGGAGTCCAAAGAAACGATGCATCTTGATCTTCTGTTAGAAAAATGAGGATACAAATTTTTGAACATACCAAACAAGAAAAGCATTGTACAAGTTGTGCTTAGGAAACCCCTTTATATCTGTATTTTGGACACTGCTGATTAGTAGTACATTTCTATTCCGTAATAAAATAACAGCGGAATATTTGCAGCATTAGCTTGTGTTCCAACGAATATAAAGAGGAACACAATTTTAGAACTGAAAGATACATGCAATTAAGTCATTCTGGCGAATTGATGGGGAAGTGAATTTAGATACTTTTACAAAGTGTTGCCTACGTGCAAAAATGTTGCGCTTGTTGTCACACGTATCTAGATATGATGGATAAAACCTATAAATTATTGTCCGATCTATGCATTTTATTTCAAAGATCCAATCGATGCCACAATAAAATAATTGTAGGAAACTATAATTTGAATACAAATAAAAGTTCAGAAGGCGGGCGGCATAATCTACAACTTGGGAATGTTTTACTTACGAAAGAAACTTCTTTAGTTAATCACAGAACGACGATATCTTCAATTGTTGGTTCAGTGGTTGCCTGCTATCGTGTTTATATGGAGTAGGGGTACCATAAAACTGGTGCCCCAATCCTGGAGCAAAGAAAGGCAAAAAATTAAAAAAATTCCCATATATATGGACGTAAAAATTATTAGTTCCAGTTTAAGTAGTTTCTGAGGACACCGAACTGCGACGTTTCCTAAAAAATAGAAAAAATACAACCTGGGAAAAAGGTTTCTACTTTGCGAGGACACGAATAAACAGGAAGAGGGCACGGAAGTACATTGACTGACGATCATCCTGTCAGCATCCCATCAGTTCCATGTGTCGTATGTATTGTTCGCTGACCGATTTATTGCTCAGGAACGTCTGGGCACAGCTTTTATCGTGGATTTGAAAATAGCAATGAAGTTTCCGGGTTCACGGCTAGAGGAAGTGCCACAAGTACAATGACTGGTATCGCGGTCATCTACATGACTATCAATAAAAAGTTAATGTACAAAAGTTAGGGAGATTTTTCGGAAATATTACGTGGAAGAAAAGCCCAATTTTGTAAAACATCACCAGGGTTGTCTGATATCTCAGTATCAGTAGGTCTTCTTTGAAAAAATATTTAGCGCTAGGCAAGCGAATGGGCCACCTATTTGTACCGGATGCTGTGTCGTGCACATCGAAACCAGGCACGTGGGGCTCCGTAAGCCTCCGCAAACGAAAGCTACAAGTCACCGAATTCTCGAAGTTTGAGTTAAAAAATATGTACCTGGGAAAGCCCCGGAGCAGCAGGTGGAGCCGTTGTACACCTCGAAGATTTTGATGACTGAATCCGCCCTCAAGTGATTTTGTGTCGGCCTAGAGGAAAGTGGCTCCTCTCATATGCTTGTTGGACACATCCATGAAGTGAACTACCAGCCTGTCATTACCTGCAAGCCCAATGAATCGCGGATTGAAGAGGAAGTGCCCATCAAGCTGCCTCTGTATGTGCTTGGGGATGAAATCAGAGAGGACATGGCATGCTCCGTATCAATGGAAGAGGGCCATGAGCTTGAGAAAATGACCACAGGTCAAAACACGCCACTGTGGCTGGAGGAGCGGAAGAAAAAAATCACAGGCTCTCGGTTTTGGGGATGTAGTCCAATAGAAAGCCGCAGAGAGTGAAACATTCCTTGCATCGTTTGCGAAGAAGGGAATCCACACTACGCACTACGTGAAGGTGGGAAACGAGAAGGAAGAAAATGAAATTTATAAGTACAAGGAACTGCGTAACGTAGAGGTCCAGCCAGTGGGACTCTGCATCAATGCTTGTGCTGCGTTTCTTTCTTGGTGCCTCGCCAGAAGGCCTTGTGAGGTACAAGAGAAACAATGACTTTGGCTTTATTGAGGTGAAGACTCTGTCAAAAGCAATGGAAGACAGGCTGACTGTGTAGGACGCCATTCAGAAACGCCAAGTGCACTACTTCAAGGGTGGAAAGCTAAGCGAGAGGCACAAGTACTTCTAGCAAATCCAGGGACAGCTAGGTGTTACAGGTTTGACGTTGGGCGATCCTATTGTTGACAGTGGAGGTGACAGTTATGTTGAGCGCATCATGTTCGATGCGCAGGTTTGGGAAGACATGTTTCTATACTGGAACGCTTTTACACCACTCACCTTGAACCTAACGATAACAACCCTGTATAAAATGTTATTATGTGATTGATGGCAGTGGTTAACTCGCCGACGCAACGCAGGTGATGAGGCGCGCCGCAGTTGACGGCTCCGGATTAATTTGACCACCTGGGGATCTTGAACGTGCGCCGAAAGCTCATACACATGGGCGTTTTTTGCTTTTCGCCTCCACGAAAAAAGCGGCCGCCGTGACCGGGTATTCAACTCGCGACTTCGTGCTAGGTGTTAATATTTGAACGACTGTGAGAGCACGTAAAAACTGCCACAACAGCATTTAAATGTACCTTTTGAACGCGTGAATCCTTATTTATTTATTTATTTATTTTATTTATTGGTACTGCAATCCCACATTGGGATTTTGGCAGGAGGGTACAAATGATAAGGAGATCACACAAAAAAGGCAAACAAACAATACATAGGTACATAACAAAGAATAAATGACATAATTTCAGCACTAAGTTAAAGATGATGTAAACAAGGAAAGTGAAGGCTGTTGTACTTGAGTGCTAGTAAGCTGGTTCCATTCAGTAATGGCCCGCGGAAAGAAGGAATATTTGAAGGTATTGTTGTGTGTACGAAAAGGAGTAATTGTCATTTGATGCCTTTGCCGTGTGGCATACCCAGAGGAGAATGTTATTATGTTGATGTTTAATTTATAGTGGCTTTTCACTATTTGATAGAGAAATTTTAGCCTGGCTAAATGGTTTCTTTCAGCTATTTGTGGTAAGTTGGCTCTGGATAACAGGGTTGAAACAGAAGTGCGCCCGTAGCTGTTATAAATAAATCGGACACCCCTTTTTTGTATCTTTTCAAGCTTGTTAATATTGGTTCGAGTGAAGGGGTCCCAAAAAATAGCTGCATAATGTAATGAGGGAAGAATAAGAGCTTTATATGCGGTCATTCGGACGTCAGGAGTGCTGAATTTTAAAGCTCTTCGTAAATAGAAAAGCTTACAGTTGGCATTTCTTGCCACATAATCAATGTGGTGACCCGAATTTAAAGTATTTGAAATCCAGAGTCCCAAGTATTTGTACTCAGATACTTCATGAAGGAAATTGTTGTTCGCGGAATACGTAAACGCTAAAGGACTCTTCCGGTTAGTAATTCTCATAAATACTGTTTTGTCAAAGTTAATGCACATTTGCCACTTGTAACACCAGAGAACAATTTTGTTGAGTGCGTCATTTAAAAGAATCTGATCGGCTACACTGTTCACTTTCATGTAGATAACACAGTCATCGGCATACAATCGTATTTTCACAGGAATATTGCAGACAATATCATTAACAAACAAAAGAAAAAGAAGGGGCCCATGCACCGACCCCTGAGGGACGCCAGAGTCCACAGAAACATCTTCGGAAGATTCCCCATTGAATACAACAAACTGTTTACGATTGGTAATGTATCCTTCAATACCCATATGTTGTAATAACGTTAAAACTTGGGCTAGATAGTGGATCTTGTAATTGAAATAGCACAGAAAGTTTCGCATACCGGAGAAAGTGCTGAACTAGCACCTAACCAGCATTATTGAAAAACAAACGTTAAAAAACCTATAAAAATTTATATATATATTTATATATATATATATATATATATGTATAGTCCGGAATCAAAAACTCACACACAGCGCGAAAAACTAAGGTTAGTAGAGACAGAGACACACGAGAAGGACATTAAAAATAAAAATAAAAGCTTACTGACGTTTCAGGGAGGGGACTCCCTTTCTTCAGAGTACGAAGAAATAAAGGGAGAGAAAGAAAGAAATGGCACTCTGAAGAAAAGGAGTCCTCTCCTTGAAACGTCAGTAAACTTTTATTTTTATTTTTAGTGTCCTTCTTGTGTGTCTCTGTCTCTACTGACCTTATATATGTATATATACATTTTATATATATATATATATAATATCGCTTTTTAGTAAACAAGTTTGTTCCTGGTTAGTTACTTGTGCTGATACTTGTGCTGTGTTCGTTGTGCTGCTGTTTCCACGTGGACCATTTTGTATATTTTTGAAGATCGATTTAGGAAACTACGATGTGATGATGGGTGCTTTCGAAGCTCGTTCTTGGAGTTTTTATTATAACAGTGGAAGAAGATTTCCCGTGTATAAAGGGGAGTCATACAATGCTGCAGCTAATATGTTTTCGTATGTAGTGACGTTTATAACATTTTTGCGTTTCCCTAAAATTGTGCAATACTAGTTGAAGGTTTGACAGTTTCTTGAACATGTTTATTTCCCTCTTTTGAGTGTACGTGTTCCTTCTGGGAATGAACAATATTGCCGCGAACCATACATTGGGTTTGTTTATTTGTGTTTTGCTTTTACCGCCCGGCTGCGCCGGTCTGTGTTATCTCTGCGCCAAGGGAAGCGCGTGTTCCATTCTTTCTTTCTGTGCCGCATGTGTTATCTGTCCTGATAGGGAGAGCATTCCGATCTAACATGAACAGCCCAGAATAATCTTCTTGGATCTACTAGGTTCTCGATGCGAATCGACGTTTCGAGAACCACGTGCGCCGAAAGATAAAAAGCCTGCAGTGCGGACGCCGGAGCATTCGATTCGACGACACTCGCCTGTGCAAGTCACTTTGTTGACGGCTGCTTCGCCGCCTCTGTATTCTTTTGAGTTGTTAGGGGAGCACAAGTTCGCTCCAATAAACGTGTTTCTCATTCAAGAAAACTGCATCGTCCTTGTCTTCGCGACAATATGCATGCACTAGATCGTGACTGCTGCATAGCAAGTAGCACGACGAAAGTGCTGTGCGTCTTGAAGTGTTCAGATAAGGGGTAAAGAACCTTTCCTAAATCTGGTGTCTCTGCTGTGATCTTCTGTCAGTGTGAACTGCCAACTAAGTCGTGCATTTTTATTGTTCCGGATATATAGTCAGTACTTTTGGCAAGTGCGCGAAAGGAAACCAATTATTTGTTATTTCTTATCAAGGTCCCTTGCCTTTGCTGGGTTGAGAAGCTTCATATTGTGTCAACCTTAGCGAATATTTTGTTCTTTATGATGGGCCAAAATATCGAAAAACCAAGCTGTATTATAAAATTTATTGCTCGACTCACGTGTCCCGGTAGAAATTATCTTTTCAGTGAGAGCTGTTCTGCCATGCACAATTATAATAAAATTATATTGCTTAAACATACCAAATATTTTCAATGTAAACGATTAGTTCAATACATTTCTGGACAATCCACTTCCCGCGGCACCCGAAATGGCCGAACGCACGGCACACCAAAAGGAAAACTGCTCGAAGATAAAAAACAGTGAAATGAACTTTCGGAACTGCGATACATTTCTTAGGGAAGCTCACGTAATCAAAGTAACTGGGTAAAAAAAATTGCGCCAATCCACCCTGGGAATGTGGTTGGAGAGCAAAGCTGTAAATGGCACCCACAACAATTACCCATGGTACGTCACTCCAATTCACTCACGTCACTCTACAAATAGTGGAAGAAGAGAGAAGTAAAATGCACTTAACCACACCCTCTATTACATCAAAGAAATATTCTTGGTAAGGTTAAATTAATGCATGATGCACGAACGATGGTTGGTTGAGTTGTATTGGTGAAGCACATGAGTGGAATTTATCTTTTTATAAAATTAAAGGAAGCTCAAACTCGGTGTCAGACGATCATTTTTCTCCATCTCTGCTGCCGCCGGTGGAGGCGACTAGATCGGCGGTAGAGACGGAGAAGGTGCAGGAGGAGAGAAGGAGGACGAATAACGTTTATTAAGATTTGTGTACTGCCCAGTGGGTGGCCCAGGGGAGTGGCTCGTTCTTCACGGTAGCCCATTTTCACTCCGCGTCACCTGTGCTTTGTCCACCAGCTGAAACTGGGTAAGCAAAGAGGGTAAGCAAACTCGCACACCCCGATGATGTTGCAGACTGTTCCTACTTCTAAACACAATTTACATTCCGCGTCGTAGCGATTCGGGTGCATTAGGTGAACACGCGTAGTGTGTGGGGAGGAGCCGTATTGTATGAGCCGTAGGGTAGTTTGTTGTTCTATTGAAAGGTAAGGATAAGGCGAAGGTAGGGTATGTCTTAAAAGACGATAATGCTGGATTATGTCCCTAAACGAGACAAGCGGGTTACTGCCTTCGTGCAGGTACATAGTACGGGCGGTACAAGTGCACGCTTGGTGGGCGTATTCGTTGCCCTCCATGGGAGCCTGTGCGGGTGTCCAGATTATATGAATGGAACCGTTTTTAGAGTGGTTTTTAACACACGCAGTGCAGGTTGGGACACCAAACCGGACTGGTAATTCCGGTAGGCTTGTTGGGAATCGGTGACGACCTTATGAACCCCTGGTTGAGTGAGAGCCAAGGCGATAATTAATTGCCTCTTCTGCTGCCGTCATGTCTTTGGTCTTGAGTGAGGCACAATCAAGGAGGTTGGTTCCGGAGGTAGCCACGATAATGGCGTAGTGTTGCCCTCGATGTTGGGAGGCGTCTATGAAGATAACTGCTTTATGCCCACTGAGTGTGGTGTTGAGCGCTTGAGCCCGTGCTTGTTGGCGACCCTCGTCGTGTGAGGGGTTCATATTTCTAAGCAAAGGGACCATCTGTGGTTCTTTTCGTCAAAAGTCCAGGAGTACATCAAGAAGAGTACCGTTCTGTGCTGCCCACCAATCTGGTGAAGAATGCGGCGAACCGCCGCAGTTCTGCTCATTCAGAGCTTCTGGATAGAAAGATGGCCCTTTTATAAGCTCTTACACTGTGTTGTAGAAGCCCCGTGCTAAGCACCATCTTTGTGGACGCCTTTCTAATCATTATATAAAGCATCTTTATGTCCTCCTTGCCGAGAAGAAGACAGGGGTTGACGTAAGTGATTCTGGAGAGGACAAAACCTTGAACTAATCAAAAGGTGTCGGATTCCTTGAGGCCTCGCTTCTCGGTGGCAACTCGCCTAATCATGTGTATGTTTTTTTTTATGCTGTGTTTGAGGCGCTGCAAGGATACGTAACTCTTGGTGTTGGCCTGGATTTGTAGGCCCGGAATATTGAAGCTGGGTCTTGGAGTGATGGCCTGGCCATCAAGAAGTATTTCAGTGTGTTCCTCGAGGTGTCGTTTGGCGTGAGGGCGGACGACAAAGAGCTGAGATTTTTTACGTGAACACTGGAAGCCAGAGGCTTTAGCACATTTGCGTACACATTTGCGTACCATGGGTTGGTGTGTTTCCTTTAATCACATGGCATTCAGCGAGAATGCATAGGTTAAACCCGTAAATGTGCCTGGTGAGTGATCCCCTTGTCGTGCCTGTCTCCGCGTGGGCTCGTAGCTAAATCGGTAAGACAAGGGGCTCTGGCTTTGTTCCTGTAGTGCCAGATACTCGCCATATAAGCACCATAATACAGCCAAGGGATTGCTTGGCCCGTATCCTAAAGGAATGGTGACACTTCTGGCTTACCTGGCACTTTGTAGGTGGTCAAAGAGGTCACACGACGGAATGGATTGTACGAATTCCTTGATGTTAGAGGCTCTGTTATGGCAGATCGCCCATTCCTTATCTGGGAAGATTTAACCAAGGTAGAAGATACATTGTATATACCGCCTTTTTTGAAAGGTCGTTCACAGCTGTCATGCGAGGACGGAAAAAAGACCAGGCAGATAGCAAAGTTGAGGATTCATGTCTAGCGCGCCATCGCTCAAGTAAAAACATTCCGTCTAGTGAAGAATACATTTTCAAACAGGATGGCTCATAGGGTAAATGCTGTGTGGAATGCTTGCACACTGCTCTGTAACTTTGTAAACGAACCTTTGGTTGACCGTCAGTGTTACACTTTGTTGTGTTGTTAAAACTTTTATTATCTTTTTATGTCTTAGCAACGTGATGATGTATATGTAGCTTTGTAAATGCCCCTTGCCGAGCAATAACAGCTTCAAATCATAGCATGTAGTGTTAATTTTCATCACCTTCATCCCATAGGTTTGTATTGTAAAGATGTGTAATGCTGGCATTAAGTTTTCTTTAGTAGGTTGGAGTGTGGAGATGATGTGAACGGACTTCTGAAAGAGTGTGTGTGGCGCTGCTAGTGTTTTTTATTCTAAACCACAGTGACTTGCATAGTGTGTTTTACAGAAGGGCCTTGGAAAAAAATGCGTGCAAAAGAAGTTTCTACTTCTTTTACTAGTGCAGCTCTTTCAAAAGCTGGCGAAGCTTGCACTAAGTCGCGCAAGGCTTGAACCACAGCGAAGCTGCAGGATTTCTTTATACGTGTGCACTACAGGACACATCACCACGTATTTGTACATGTTTGAAATGGTGTATTTACGTATTCTATTGTCCCTTTGCTCTGTGCTAGTAATAGTAGTCGTCATATGCATAGGTACTCCGGGTTCCTCATTTAAAGAATTATGTATGCACTAGCACTTGATTTTTGTGGTAAGCCACTGCGCGTGCCAGTGGCTTACCCATTTTTACCAATTTTTTTACCCATTTTTTTACCCTGTTACTTTGATTACATGCGCTTCCCCAAGAAATGAATCGTTGTTCCGACGGTTCATTTCACTGTTTTTTATCTTTGACCAGTTTTCCTTTTGGTGTGCCGCGCATTCGGCCATTTCGTGTGCCGCAGCTAGTGGATATTAAGGCAATATATTGAAGTAAACATTTTGCGTTGAAAATCTTTGACGTGTGCAAACAATATATCTTACTACAATTGGCAGAACAGCTGTCGCTGATCTGAAAAGATAAGTGCGACTCGGACACGTGAGACGAGCACTAAATTTTATAACACAGCTTGGTGGTTCAGTATTGTGGCCGATCATAAAAAGTAGAATATTCACAAAATGTGACACAATATGAAGCTTCTGAAGTCAGGAAAGGCAATGCACCTGGATAAGAAATAATAAATAATTGGTTTCATTTCGCAGACTTGCTAAAAGTAGTGACGATATATCCGACAAAAAAATGCATGGATTAGTTGGCAGTTCACGCTGACAGAAGATCACAGCAGGGACAGCAAAATTAGGAAAGGGTCTTTAGCCCTTATTTGAACACTTCAAGACGCATACCACTGTCGTCGTGCTACTTGCTATGCAGCAGTCACGATCTAGTGCATGCATAATGTTCTTTCACGGAAGCTAAATGTTCACTCAAAGGAGAGAAATAAACAATTTCAGGAATCTGTCAAATATTCAACTAGTATTGCACAATTTCAGGGAAACACAATAATGTTATACACATCACTACATATAAAACATGTTAACTGCAGCATTGTATGAATCCCTCTTATACAAAGAAAATCTTTTTCCACGGTTAGAGTAAAAACTCCAAGAACGATCTTCGAAAGCACGCATCACAATAACCTAGTTTCCTAAATCTATCTGTGCTGTTTCATTTAAAGGAGCCACTATCTAGCCCTAGTTTTAACGTGACTACAACAGACACGTATGGAAGCATTCACCCGCTCAAACGATACAGTCCAGTTCTTTTGTGGCAGTTTTTACATGCTCTCCCAGTCGTTCACATATTAGCATCTAGCACGAAGTCGCGGGTTCGATACCCGGTCACGGCGGCCCCTTTTTTGCTGGAGGCGAAAAGCAAAAACGTGCGTGTGTACGAGCTTTTGGCGCACGGTAAAGGTCACCAGGTGGTCAAAATTACCCCGGAGCCATCCACTACGGCGTGCCTCATAGCCTGCGTTGCGTCGGCGAGTTAAACCCGGCCATCAATCACATATTACCATTTTATACAGGGTTGTTTTCGTTAGGTTGAAGGTGAGTGGTGTACAAACATTCCAGTATAGCAAACATGTTTTGCCAGACCTGCGCATCGAACATGATGCGCTCGACATAAATGTCTCCCCCACTGTCAGCAATAAGATCGCACCACGTCAAACCTGTAAGACCTAGCTGTCCCTGGATTTGGTTGAAGTACTTGTGTCTCTCGCTTATCTTTCCTTCCTTGAAGAAGGGCACTTGGCGTTTTTGAATGGCTTCCTGCACAGTCAGCCTGTGCTTCATTGCTTTTTTCTTGTTTTCACCTCAACAAGGCCAAAGTCATTGTTGCTTCTCGCAAGGCCGTCTGGGTAGGCACCAAGAAACAAACGCAGCTCCAGCGTTGACGCAAAGTCTCACTGGGTGGAGCGCTCACTACGCAGTTCCTTGTACTTCGAAATTGCATTTTCTTCGTTGCCGTAACTCACCTTCATGTCGTGCGTATTGTGGTTTCCTTGCTTCCCAAATGATGCAATGTATGTTTCACTCACTGCTGCTTTCCGAAGGACTACGTCTCCAAACCGAGAGGCTGTGATTCTTTTATTCTGCTCCTCCAGCCACAGTGGCGTGTTTTCGGTCATCTCCTCAAGTTCATGGGCCTCTTCAATTGAGAAGGAGCGTGCCATGTCCTTTCTGATTTCACCCCAAGCACATACAGACGCAGCTTGATGGGCACTTCCTCTTCAATTCACGATTCAGTGGGATTGCAGGTATTGACAAGCTGGTAGTTCACTTCATCGATATGGGCAACAAGCATATGAGAGAGCTACTTTCCTCTAGGCTGACACAAAATTAATTTAGGACAGATTAAGGCAGCCCTATCTTCGAGCGGTCCAACTGTTCCACCTGCGGCTTCGGGGCTTTCCCAGGTACATGTTTTTTGAACTTCAACTTCGAGAATACGGTGACTTGTAGCTTGGGCTTGCGGAGGCTATTGGGCCCCACGTTCTTGGTTTCGATGTGCACGACACAGCGTCAGGTGCAAACAGGTGGCTCATTAGCTTGAAATCCAGCTTTTGCCAGAGCAGAACCGAGACGTGTTTGCAAACACCACCAGAACAACCTCGACACAAGCAGTGTCCTTTTCTAAAACTGCCGTCGGAATGTACAATACACATCACATTCTAGAATACGCCTATGCTAATTGACGCTTCCACTTTGGCTCTTATGTTTGTTCCCTTTGAGTCATGAACTGCCTTGCTTGGCAAATTCTGTTTTCGTATGTGCATTATCCGTACAAATAAAAAAATCTACACTATGAATGCTCGTTGGTATGATATCTGGCTGCGTGGAAGCAGTTGGCTACAACATGTTTACGCAATTTAATACGTTATGCTGGTCAAAATACGTATCGCTGACATTTCTACAGAAATTCCATTTAAAATATAGGATTTGTTTCTGCACTTCGAAAATATGGGGTCTTTTTCACCTAGCATAAAAGCAGAACAAATAAATATAGTAAAATTTTGTCTGATATTGCTATGACCACTGTATATTGCTATTGCAAGGTTGTTGAAATGAACCTTATCAGCCTATCGGTATCAGCATATACTAGGGGGTGTTGCGTATTACCTTCTCAGTGCAGATTTCAATTCTCACCGAACTTTCAATTCATTGAGTCACAGGTACGTTTTTCTCAATTTATCCTGGTTATATTTTGCCAAACCCTATTGACAGCTTATAGAAAACATGTCTAAATCATCCAACTCGTAATGCAGGGAATGAAAAAGACTCTCGCCGGTGATACAAAATTACCAGCCAACGTATGCATTAGTTCATTGCAAGATCTTTATGACTTGCTCAGCTTGTGATATTTGTACAAGAGCGAAAATTTTGACCAGTTGTGTTCGCGTGTGTGATTTTTCGCCATAGGAATCCTCATTCATGAAACTGCACAATTCATTGACGTAAATCTGAACTGCAAGAAGGCTGGATGTGACAATTGATGGATTCAGGGTTCACGATTGATGGTCTGGATTTATGGTTCACTTATTCTCGATTTTAGAAGAAGCCGAATCGTTGATGTGGCGTCAGATTTCGGTGCCGAAAAGTTTTTTAATTAACACGCAGCTCACTTGAGTATCATACAAAAAGCATTTGTTTTTATTTTGTAATTTTCTCTTGCACTATTTGCTGGTTGCAAAAGCTGATACTTTTTGATAGCTTGACCAGTGCCTTATCTTTTTTCAAAGTAGACTCACTGATACTGAGATATCAGATAACCCTGGTGATGTTAAAAATGGGCTTGTCTTCCACGTATTATTTTCGAAATATCTCCCTAAGATTTGTATTATTCAAGTCATGGTGATGAACGCTATACCAGTAATTGTTCTTGATGCACTTCCTCTATCCGTGAACCTGGAAACTTTATTGCTATTTTCAAATCCACGATAAAAGTTGAGCCCGGACATTCCTGAGCAATAAATCAGTCATCGAACCTTGCATACGACACGTGGAACTGATGGGATACTGACAGGATGATCGTCGGTCAATGTACTCGGGTACCCCCTTCCTGTTTATTCGTGTCCTCGCAAAGCAGATACCTTTTCCCCAGATCGATTTTTCTATTTTTGAGGCAACGTCGCAGTTCGGTGTCCTCTGACACTACTTGAACTCGAACAATTAATTTTTACGTCCATATATAAAAAGCTCTTATTTATTTTTTGTCTTTCGTTGCTTGAGGGTTCGGGCACCAGTTTTATGGTACCCCTACTCCATATAAAGACGATAGCAGGCAACCACTGTACCAACAATCAAAGATATCTTCGTCGTGCGATTAACTAAGAAGTTTTTTCGTAAGTAAAACATTCCGAAGTTGTAGATTATGCCACCAGCATCGTGAACTTTTATTTGAATTCAAATTATATTTTCCTACAAATATTTCATTGTGGCATAGATTGGAAATTTGTATTATAACGCATACAGCGGGCAGTATTTATATTTTCGCTCGATCTTATCTAGATAACTGGGACACAAGTGCAACAGTTTTTTGAAAAATCTTGTAGATACCCACTTTAAGTGTTTACCTTTGCATGTAGGAAACACGTTGTAAGATTATCTAAATTCACTTCCCCATCCATTCGACAGAGGGAATTCCTTGCATCCATCTTTCAGTTCAAAAATTGTGTCCCTCTTTATATTCGTTGGAAAACAAGCTAATGCTGCAAATATTCCGCTGTTACTTTATTACGGAATAGAAATGCACTACTAATCTGCGGTGTACAAAATACAGATATAAAGGGGGTTCCTAGGCACAACTTTTAGAATGCTTTTCTTGTTTGGTATGTTCCAAAATGTGTATGGTCTTTTTTATAACAGAAGACGCAAGATGCTTCGCTTCTTTGGACTCCCTCTTCTGCTTCTCGTCGCTGCCCTCCTTGGTAAGTCTTCCTAATCCTTATCATTTTGCTTCCTATTCGCCCTTATGTTTTATTTCTGTAGGTATGTTTCAGCACATTTCGCTCCGTGGTGAAACGATGTTTTCGAAGGCACGTCATCCCTCAAAACAAGAATTATATTGCGGACAAGTTTAGCCTTACATAATTCTAACTAACATTTTCTCGAAGCAGAACACGAATTCACTCTCTAATATTATTCGCAGCGAGTAGTTGCCATCACCAGAAGACGTAGTTTTATATGATATGAACGGGCTACTTTTGTCGGAGTTTAGCAAATAGCCTACACAGCCCTTCGGAGCGAGCAGAACAAAAACAAAACATTACTGAAGTGTTTTGGATTACAAGCGAATGATAGAACCATCACAGCTCCCCGTGGCTCGCGATGTGTATACATCAATCACCTCGGCTTTTTTAAGTATGCTTTACTTCAACAAATACTGGTTCCTTACAACACTTTTGTTTTGGCCCGAATGTCGCCAACAAACAGACCTTTATGATGCATGTTTTATTCAGTACTAAAGAATTATTACGCATTTGTTACATGTCTAATAACTATACAAACAGATTTTCTGGTTCAGTGTTAATATCAATGCAATACACTAAGACACACCTCCCATTTACTCTGCTTTCTTCTTAAAAAATGTACAATTCTTCGACGGCCTAAACGTATTACTCTTAGATTTGTACTTTGCAAAGAGTGCATAGCAGCTGCTTTTCCAAAAAATCTTGTTTTATTTAAATAAGACGCACCATTCACTGACTTGGAACTTTGTAATCCTACGTCTACAAACGCTGTGGAGGAAGGGAAATGTGCAGGGATAACATTAGTTGGAAGAAATTTCCGGAAATGCGTGCTTCTACAGATTCCAAAGTAGGCTGATCGGTCGGTGCATTTCACTGGAAAGATACACACCATAAAAATGTAACAGCCGTGTAAGCGTTAAGCGAGAAATTTGTCAGACAATCCTAGTACGATAAGTCCCAAAACTGTGAATAATGCCGTTGAGAACTTGCAAACGTTTGCTGTGTTTTTTGCGAAATTACGAATGTGTAGTATACTTATTTTGTGGCACTGGAGCCCTAGCACCCAGCCGCTCTTTCTAAGACTGCCACCGAAGCGCCGAAAACCCGCACCTTTACTGGAGGGCCCTTTCCAAATTACGATGCGCACAAGAGCTCCCTGCGCTCACCTTCACACGCTGTCTGCCAACGTTGTAACCTTTAGGTCGTGGCACGCGCCCCACCATCGCCTTCACGTGGCACATGGTGGTGCGCATATCTATTCACTGGGATTGACCACTGCCACTTTTGTCCGATTACCACAGGTGATTCAGTAAGTTTACTAAAATTTCTGTGATTTGTGTAGTCACTTTATACACGTGCCAATGAATACTCGTTGCTGTGAAAAACACAAGTTGACAATAACAGTGACTTTAAGTGGTACCGACACCAATTTTTGATGTTAATGTTATTAAACAACTCAGTTTCTATACTCGAAAGAATACCATGGCTTAAATGTAGGCGGCTGGCAAGGCCAAGAACATACTTCAATTTGATCTCATTTATCCCGCCGACGGAACAGCACGCGAAGCGGTGCATCGCAAATGGACATCACCATGACATCACTCCGTGAGAGGAAACAGAATATACGTAGCAACCTGCGTAACACGCTCGTCAGAAACTCATGACGTCGCTACACGCGCGCGGCCCGGCGAGCGGCGACTGGGCGCTGCAACGTTCACGCAGTAATACACGTAACCAGAGCTACAGGCCTAACCGCTACTCGCAAAGACACTCTTGCCCAAATCTTAAGTTGCACACCAGGGAAAGCAGCCGACAATAAAGCTCATATTCGCCGTAGAAGACGCCATCAGGACTTTAAGCGAATGCAGTCATGTAATTTCAGCCGCAATACTAGGCTTAACTCCTTGAGGCAGCTCATTAGCTCCGCTCCGGCGGTTGGGCGGTCGAAAAAACGTCTCCTCCTTCTTTAGCACTGTGTTCACTGTTTTAAACAGTGAAATAATTCGCGGTGCCCTGTACACGCGGCCTCCGGGCTGGAAGCGCGGGATACCAAAACGGACGTCTTCAGGCCACTCAGATAAAATAATTATCGCCCACTGAAGTACTTAAAGTGCTGTTTCGGGTTTGCCACTCCGTTAGCATTGATGAAATAATTAAAAAGGAAGTTTTCTTCCGGTCAGTACTCCTTTATAACACCGACCGTCAATGGGCATGACCGTTATTGTTGTATTACGCAATGGGTCTGACATAGTTCGTGCGTTCATTCGTTGTTGCGACACTTGATTTTCTGTTTCTATGAGGCATTGTATGAAAAACATAATTTGTTCATTTTTAACAGTGCTCTGTGCGACTCCGGGCACTGCCCTCGGTGGTGGTGTGGGAGGCAACGGAGGAATCAGTGGTGGCCGAGCTGAAGACGCGATGGTACGTGCTGAGGAGATGACTGCGCAGAAGTAGAACAGCACACTTCAATGTCGCCCTGGATTAAGTAGAAGGATGCGGATGCAAATAAAGGTTTAAATATCTGCTGAGGTCCTTTTTTTGAAATTCATTGGCGGTATTCTCGATTTTTTCGCTGAATTGAAGGCTTATATTTTGAAATTATGGATGCATGTGAGTCGTTTCCAAGCACTAAAGCTTGCGCATGCTCGATGACCATTTGAAGCTTTTAAGTGCAAAGGCAGTGTTTGGTTTGTACACCAGAGAACACAACGGTGAAGGTATTTTTCCTTTCAATAGCGCACAATGCTAACCATTGGCAATAATAGCAACAAACTCAATACATCAAGGCAAAGCTATAAATTTAGGCGTGAACGCTCGTGCAGCCTTATTTCAATACTTGTAATTTAAGAATAATTCGAGCTGTACAATTTGGTTTGGCCAAGACGCCTTTCAAAAGTATATATAATAAGTCATTTATATTTATTTGTAATAAATTGGGTTATTAGGTTGAACGGCGCATATTTAACCATGCACCACTACACCAGCTCTATGGTACCTGGTACACGGTGAGAGAAACGCCCTGTCTGCCTACACACAAGACTGTTTGGAACGGAGACGGTAAAGTATGTTGACACGAATCTAAAGACCCTATGGCATAATTTCTGGGCGAAGCATTCGTCGCAAACTACATCCATGACGTAGGCGTGTGTGGTGTGCACGGATCGATGAGCGACACATATTTCAGATCACATGCACCGATCCACCTGCTCCCGAAGACGACTTGGCGGACGAGGATGAAGTATAGTAAGGTCGTCACACTGAGAATGCATAGCCGGATGGAATGCCTCGAGTTTCAGTTAGTGTGTGTGAGGCAAACCTGGGGTACTCCATTACATTTGTTTGTTGGAGGAAAAAGTGCTGACTACCGCCTTTAGAAGCAAAACGAAGGCGGCAATTGTGGGATCTTTCAAGCATCCAAATATTTACATGGCCAACTGCTTCGGAATGTAACTGGACTGTTGTTATTTTGTACCTTCGCATTGTTCAAATAGTGTATAATTTCGAACGCAGGTTGCGTTAACTTTGCGGATCAACTTAACGATTAGGTTCTAGAGGAGACGATGCGAGAAGTAAGGGCTTATAAGAGAAGTCTGATTTGCGTGAGGTTCTGTTGATAACATTGTATTTTATTTTTTTCTTGCAAGCATGGTTGTAAACATGACCGGAAAACTAATTAAATATCGTCTGTTATTCATATGAAAGCACAAATAACCAAGCGTGCACACACACAGAGCTACAAAATGAGGCTCAAGGCCCGTTTATTTTTCGAGGAAATAAAAACAGATATGCCGAAATTCAAAGCTCATGATAAACGCCCCGTTCAAAGCCTCTAAGCATCGGGTGGTTGCACACAATGCGACCAACTCGGAATGTAAAAGTTATCAATATGCCCCAACGATTCGACGCGTGGACCCCACATTCTTCGCGTAGTCGAGGACTGTCAGCAAATGTGTAACTGTAACACCCGGCCACTGCAAAGTTGACCTAGCCACTCTTGGGAAACACTACACGTGCTTCAGGACCGGTAGAGCTTGCGTTGAGTGTTGAAACCATGTCAAGGCCTGAGAATGACCCGAAGCATTATTTCATGAGAGCGTAAACTCGCTTGCGAGGACATAAATGTGAAGTATAAAGGCGCACGCTCCGGCTTAGCACGAACAGATTTGGACAAGCCCACAATACGAGTGGCAAAAAGAGTCATGTTCCGATAATTCTGTAGATGTTATTCGTCCGTATGAGCCGTGCTTTTAAACCACCCGAGGAAGCAATGCTCTCTTGCAACCGGTATCCACATATGAGCCAGCCAGGTACAAAGGCTGTCCTGATAATGGCATAGGCGACTGTAACCACTGGAGTGTACCAAGAGTGGGCCATAGTAGTACATCACATATGAACGAAATGATGCCTGATTTATGCACGCGCCGTGCCTGCGCAGTTCGGGTTGCTTTAGGTCTCATAGATACTCGCATACTCGGAAGGCAATGTTGCCAGTCGTTCTGGCAATCACACGAAACCGCCCCTCCACGAAAACAAATGCCGGTGCGAACATTGTGCCACATAACTAAAAAGGGGGCCTAAAGTTAACGTTAGGATATAAAAATAGGGATGACCCCTTTTTTTAATACAAATAACAAAGGTTGCCTTATTATAAAATGAAACGGAGTATGCAGAGTATGACTGAACAACTTCCCTCAAACTTATAACTAACTTACCAGAACTGAAGAAAGCCTTATGAACATCACCTTGACCGCAAATAAGACAGCACTCGACATCCCAATTTCCACGATTCCGACAAAGGCACTTACTTGGTGTCCTTATGAAAGAATTCCCAGAAAAAAGTACCATGAGGACGAGCTCTCATATAGGCGATATGCCAACCTCAAACAAAAAACAAAACCACATGACACCATGAAGTAAATATGTCGCTCAAGATATTCTTCCTGCAATCTCTCCCCCTGCCAAAAAAGTGAATCCAAAGGAGTCAGAATAGATACGAGCAGACGAGAAGCCAAGATTAATTTATTGGGAGAAAATGAGGGACCCCAGGAAAGCATGCTGACGCTACGACGTTTGGCGGTACGAAGGTAGCAATTGTCGCAATTCACTATCTTGGTAATCCTGGTTACTACTGCAGCGTGTCTCATGCACGAACGGGAAATGGCATTCTATTGGGGACACGCGACGAGGAACGATCGAATAAAAGCTGATGATTGCTTACACACTCTCAAAAAGCCAACACACTGATGGATGGTGGAGCATTATTTTCCTACTTAAAACTATGCAACACCACATCCCATTAGCAGCTGCAAACAAGGGTCAGGATGCCAGCTATTTAGCGAACCAATAAATACGCGCATTCAGCTTCAGTGCTCATTTGGAACACGACTTACAAAGTGCAGTTCTCGAAATTGCGCTTAATGTCTTCTCATACGAGGCCTAAAACACCATTCTTGTCGATGCCAGTGAGGGGGGCTGAACATCAAATAATTGTGGTCTGTCCGAAGCAGAAAAACATACATATCTTTTTACAAATCTATATCGGTGAAGATATTATTCAAGAAAAGTTTCAAGATTAACTCCAAACTGTGGTAAATACGAGCGTTACTGGGGATTTTCCATGCCATCTTGTCATATGCAAGCTTATACTCAGGAACTAACTATTTAGGCTTCACATACGGCCATCATATCAAGACGGGCAAGGCTGACCTGAAAAACGTTGGCGATTGAGAGGAGAAGCGAAGGAGCGGCTGCATGCGGGGTCCCGGACTTCGAGTTCCGCCCTCCCACTTCTAAGCATTCGTACGGTTTTCGAGACGTCCTACAGTGCCTCACTCAATGAATCTCCATGAAGGTCTTCTCTGACTTACTTAAAATAGAACCGAATCATCGAAATGTCCGCCGTCTAACGATGGTGATGGTTTAAACGCAAAATTTTTGTTTTGCAAAATCAAATGGCGAAGTGGCAATGTCACAGCCACTGCAATGAAATTTCTAGCATCTACGATCAAAGGGCAAACTTCCCACTAGTCATAGACGAAACACAGACGACATTAAACAATACCCTAAAAAAAAGCTGGGCGCCGCTCCCCAGGGGGGTAAAGCGAACTTCGTGACCGTAGGAATCGTGGGCGCTGACATGATACAATTCCCATGGTTGCCGGATCAATTGTATTCAGCCTTCTAAAAATTTCTGCCCTAATTATTTCACTAAAACAAAGAACTGAAGCAAAATAGTTACAAATAATTGCCTCCGTAATTAAAACTAGCTTTATAAAAAACTTTTAGTGTAATTAAGCTCTAATTAGCGAAGAAAGAGTAAGTGCGTAGTTCAGTTTTGGTTTCGATTTTTTTTAAGTGTGCTTGGAAGTGGCGAGGCCCTTGCGCCTTACTCGCGCACTGTGTGTGCAGTCTCCGGCACAGATCTGCGTGCGTGCAAAACGTATACAAGTTATACAACTCGGATGCCCGCGCTGAACAAGTGCCTCCCCGGGCGCTTGCGAGGCTGTCATTCTTTCTCCACGTTAAGCACCCTATCTATTGCCCCTCAACTGACGCCGGAACAGCGATTCCGATCTGACCTTGACTACCGCAAGTTCACTACAGGCTACGGAGTGGCAGCCAGCGATCGTTCCCGTTGGAAGAGAAATGAAAAGAGCTTTTATAATCCTTCGGTTCCAGTTGTTTTATTCATGGAACTTCTTACAGCTCTTCGTGCTTCGAACTTTCGCGCAATCGTTCGTGAAGGTAGAACGAAAAAATAGGTAACAAAATGCGGTTTCTTTTTTAATCAGTCACAATAAATCAATAAGTGAGTGTTCTTTCCTCGCGCGCTATGTGCGGTAAATTACTGCCCATTCAATACTGCGCATTCAGTCCCGCAAGATTTCCCTTTGAAGTGGTGGAAAGCAGCTAGAACTTGACGAATACAGACAGAAAGGAAACGGGACACGCCGCGGACTGTATTTCGCATACTCCCTTGGCATGCATTCTTCCACTCCGTTGGCCTGCGATCGACCGCGCTCTTTCGTTCCTGTGCTTCAAAGCGCCGCGACTCGCCGGCAATATCGGCGTTGGCCCATGCGATGTTTTTTTGTGTGTGTCAATAAAGGTTTTACATTGAGCTAAAGCCACAGTTCACTTCACTTCGTTTGAAAAGCCTTGCGCGACTCGCAAAATGTCACACAATGGCAAATAAAGCGTCACAGCGCGAAAATGCATGGAGATCATACGGAGATTCATTTTTCTGTGCGCCCAGTACGAATCAGCTGAATCCTTGGCGTCCTCGCGCATGCGATCAGTCGCATTCGAGCTTGCGCGCAAGTGTTGTGTGAGCGTTGCCACATCTTGCTCAAATAGTCTCAGTACATATAAGTCACACGTACGCTAAACCGAAAACACGTCGGTTACCTACCCACAGGAGATAAACTACGCAATGCTGTCGACGCCGCTTACACAAAATCCGCCTGGCCAGCGGTCCGCCATGTTACAATTAATCCCGGCATGCTTCGCTAGCAGGACGCGGAAACGCCACAGTAGCACGTTGCCAGATTACAACCCATCGCTTTAGCCGTTTTTAGTAAGCAAAAACTCAGCTGGCAACCTTCAAATCGTTGTATCATGTCTGCCACTGTGTGTCGTACGGTTCCAATGCATTGGCTCAGCGGCGCGCTTTCCCTCTAGAGTCAGTATATTATCTCTATGCCGCTCCCCGCCAACCATCGTAGCCATCAAACCATTGTCGTCATTAAGCGGAGGATATTTGAGGTTGCTTGAAAGAGATTCCGTAAAGGTGTAGTGTGTGTTTTTTGGTGTCAGAACAAACGCCTGCCCAACGGAGACCAATAAAATGCTCAGCGGGGGAGATGCGATAATCGCGCAGTAGCACAAAAGTCGGCTTCATGAGGCGAGAAAAGTCAGGTTTCCGGCCACAAAAAGCCTTCTTTTCTTATTGTATCATCTTCACCATCCTTCGCTTTACTATTGTCTAAACATTGCTTTCCCGCAACTTGTTTTGGTAATGAAATCGCCATTAGTAAGACGAAGACAGCGCCACCATAAAAACTTTTTCCCGCCCAAAACACTAGACAAAAACATTTTAAAGGGTGTCACTGTAGCGTTCTTAAACGAACTTACCACGTAATCGTAACCTTCGCAGCCCAAATGTTCCGCCACACACGCGCAGACAACCTTTTTTTTTTCGGGCCAGGGTAAATTTATTCGTTGCGGCTAGTCTTGCTCTCAACGTGGGGCTTGAGTGGTTGAAAGGCTAAATGGTGAATGTAGGAACTTAGATTAACAACACGGCCTTGGCGCCGAAGGAATGCTATTGATTGATTACGGGTGATTAGCCACCAACACTTCACAGGCGATGAGGCCCGCCGTAGTGTAGGGCTCCGTAATAATTTTGCCTACCTGGGGATCTTAAATGTGCGCCGAAATCTGAAAACCCGGGCGTATTTTCTTTTCGCCTCCATTAGAAAAGCGCCGCCGCGGCCTGTAATCGAACCTGCGCCATGCGGCTTAGTAGAAGTAACGCTATCGTGTGGTATATTTCAAGGTCAAAATGTAGACGTCTTCTAGAACTTTTTGACACCCACACACTCGCTTTGGTATGTAGACATGCAAAATGTGGCTAGGTTTCATCGCGGCTATCTTGGCTAAAAGAAACTGGCATACGGTGTTTCTTTTGCTTTTGAGTCGAGTGTAGTAGCTAATTTATTAGAACGCGAACTCTGCCAAGTTTTTGGGCATTGCCAGGTGTAAGGGGAAACGTACAGTGAGTAATTTAATAGACAAGAGACACACAGGTCTAAGCGCATAAAACGTGTACGACCAGGAATTGCTGCTTTTACAGGTAAAGGAACGCATTTTTGAAGAATTTACGGAGCTATTCCTTGAGGGTTATTTTTTAGTCTACCGCGTGTTATGGCGGCGTGTTTTTGTGAGGTTTGAACTCGAGCATTGGAGTAAAAACAGTTTTAACGACGATAGTCTTTCTTGGGCTACTTAACCCCAGAAATTTTGGTCGGTCTGTATGTCTGTCTGTCTGTCCGTCTGTCTGTCTGTAACTCGATTCAGCCACCCGGCCAAAGTAAAATGCTTACTGCGGAATAGCCTTATATACCCACAGCCACACGTAAACATCTGAGCCCAGTTTACATGTTCATACTTGTCAACTTTGTTGAACAAGAACTAGCCATTACGCAAATATCAGACAGGAAATTAGTACACAAGGGATATTTACAGCGTTCATTACAGCGTTCCTTTATGCTTCGTTTTTCGATAGCGAATGATATATTACATCTACTGCAGACAGGCGCAGCCTTCTGTTGCCCGCGGCACCTCCTGGCGGCATACGAAAAAATTTGCCGCGTATCTGCTCCTTTCGTTAAAAATATCGTCAAAAGACGATAGTCGTTGTAGGCATTTGCTAAAGAAATGACCCCCTTCGCTATCCCGCTCACCTCTCATGCTGTTCCTGTTCCATCGCGCTCATCCCAAAGTAAACACACTAAAGGTTTGCTCAAGACGATTTGAATTTACCACGTTCCACTGCTACAGGCCGGGTTCCTCGATGCCAGCGCTGCAGCACTGCTGAGACGCACGTGAATCGAGGCCGCCGACTACAAGGTTTATAGAACCGCGTGGCCTTGCTCCACGTGCGTTCCAAGCAGAGCGTCGAACCTAGCTAGTGGAACCTTTCGTTGCTGTTGACGCGTGATTTTTCATCTGCCGCCAGGAGGCGCCGGTTTTCTGCAGTAGATGTAGAATAACATTTGCTACCGAAAAACCAAGCACCCAAAAATTTTTTAATAAAAGACCACTGTAAATATCCCTTGTGTCTTGATTTCCTGTCTTATATTTGCGTAATGCCTTGTTCTTGTTCAACAAAGTTGACAAGTATGAACATATAAACCGCGGTAAGACGCTTACATTTTGCTGTGAGTATATAAGCCTATTGCGCAGTAAGCATTTTTCTTTGGCCTGGTGGCTGAATCGAGTTACAGACAGACAGACGGACAGACAGATATACAGACAGAGCAAAATTTCTCGGTTTAAGTAGCCCAAGAAAGACTATTGTCTTTAAAATCACATGGCAATAGCAAAGAAAGTTTCCACTAGCTAGGTCCACGTTCTGCTTGGAACGCACGTCGAGCACGGCAACGCCGTTCTATAACGCCTCGACTCACGCGCGTCTCCTGCGTACTGCAGTGCTGGCATCGAGGAACCCGGCCTGTAACAATGGAACGCGGTAAATTCAAATCATATTGAGCAAACCTTTAGTGTGTTTACCTTGGAGTGAGCGCGACGGAACAGGAACAGCATGAGAGGTGAGCGGGAAAACAAAGGGGGGCATTTCCTTGGCAAATGTCTACAAAGGCTATCGTCTTTGGACGACATTTGCAACGGAAGGAGCAGATACGCGGCCATTTCTTTAAGAAGACACTCTTGCTGTAGTTAGGAGTGCATTGGTGTGAAGATTGCAGTGATGTCATTCGTTTCATTCTGCGATATGTTTTCGGAAGGTATAGCTCTAAGTTCATTTTAGCATTAGAAGCTTAGGTGAGCTTTGGCAAAAAGTTTTGTAAAATTGTTTTTTATGGATGGATTTTGTGATGATTAGGGTGTCATTGTGTTCGGAATTACATAGCTGTTGCTGTAGTGGCTTTCAAAATGTGCAAACACGCAGAGAAAAGGTTTTCTTCGTGAAAAGTTGTTTTTGAAGATTTTTTGGTGTATCTTAAAAATACTTATTAAAAATAAATAAAAATTGTGTTCATGGCGTCGGGCGGTGGTTATGAAGAGGCTGTGGAAATTTGGTTAGTGTGCACTAAGACTACGCTTAGTTGTGGGGTTGTAAAAATGATGAGAAAAAGGAACGAGCTCACATGGTTGCGTGCTTCTTCGACGGCGGTCCGTTCGCGTCTCCACGTACGCGAAGTACATCATACAAAAGTCATGGTATTTTAAATATCTGCTGATTGGGCTAATATTTGTTTAATACTTTACCGCTTGAAATATTTCTGTAAAGCCTTCCCTTTACGTGTTTAACGGGACCGCCGTGTTCCCCGGCCCCACAGAAATGAAATCTCTCTGATGCCTGGACACTTACGCGTAAGTAAATGTACATTCCCAAATGATTGGTAACTGCACACATGCAAGGTAGCTCCAAGATAGGGGGGTTGGGGTGCCTTTAGAGACATTTTATTGCGTAGAAATTGCGTCAGAATTTTTATTCACTTTTTGAGGTGCCACGCCTTCTGTAGACCTCAAGACCAATTATAGTGCCAGTGCCATAGCCAGGACTTATATAAGAGCAGCCATTTATCTTATGTGACAAAAGTAGTTTAGAATTAGAAAGGATACTCAGCATTGCACCTGAAGCAACTTACAACAACTTACAACAACAACAACTGCACTTACAACAAATGATTTACGCACCTTGGATGTAGTGTTCAGTAAGTTAGCATAGCTGCTGTCCTTCCAATAAACAAGCCCAATGGGAAAGTGTAGGAAGACGGAGAAAATACTTCAGGTCCTTCTCTGACTTCAGTGATTATCGAACTCAGCGGTAAAAATGGTACTATCTGTGAGGATAACCTTGCTTGGCATTTATAAATACATGCAAAATACACAAATCAGGAAATCAACCACTAAACAGATAAATCAATAATAAATAGCTCTCGACGAACTGGCTGCGTGAGTAGCGTTTATGCCTGCCAAAGGCGCTCCAATGTGTGAGCGTTATTGATATGTTTCAAACGACGGGCCATATAAACCAATAAACTAAGCTGGTAAGACGGATGACGACAGTCGACTTTCGTCCCTACAAAGGTACCCCACGTCAAAGTGTCACTCTCGTAGACGCAGCTCCGAGACTGGTCTACATAATAGAATTACCGTGAAAAGTAGTTTTTAGAGCGTACTCGCCCCAAATTCCGTCGTTAGGCTTGGCGGCCGCCTCACTTGCTTTCGTAGCTTATTCAAAGTGCATGAACCGGCAACCGATCATTAGCGGGCGTCGCAAGGTTTTTTCAACAATAAAAATATTTATATTTTACGAACGATATTTATTTTTGCTTCACCTTGTGGGGATCCTGACGCCCTAGCCGTTGCGCGATCACTGGGTTTGTGTCATTACGCGACGCTCTTCCCCTCTCTCCTCCAAAATTCCGGCTCGTCTTGGCGCCTCTGTGTAGAGCCGAGCCGTCTCTCAAACTCTTGCGTGAGGTGAAGCCTGCAGAGACCGTTGCGGCGATAAAACACTGTCACGCAGCGGGCGCTCCGCCCTGGTAGCGGAGCTAACCTCACCTCATTGGTCCGTTTGAACGATTCCCGAACCCGACTCTCGCCGGGAGGCGAACGCGCGCCCTGCGCGGGGGTCCGTTCGGAGAGACGCTTCCTGGACGCCGAAGGCGTTGGCCGAAGGTATGTGACGCTTTCTTTACCAGCCGGCGGCAACTCTGTTGCGCCGGCGAAAGCCCACCAGCCCTTCCGGCTGCGGCCCGTGCCCAAGGCTGCTCCTGTTGTCCCTACGCTTGCATATAGTAAGGCCGTACCTACCACTCGACGAACACGCCGTGCGGTACGCGCCTGTGAGCGAATGGGCCCCGTCTCCCTCGCTGCTGCGAGCCGATCCGGCCAGCACGGCGATGCGCGCGCGCACAACGTGCGAGCACCCCGGAATTTGCCCTGACAGAAGAGCCCACTGGCTCTGCGCCGACGAAACGTGCGCACTTGCGCGTGGCGCCCCATCTCCCCTTTCACCTAACGGGAAGTACGTACCTGTACTGTAAATTGTGTAATTGGGACTGTAAAATATGTGGCTAGAATGTTAGTATAAAATAAACGTCTTCCCTTCGTACCCTGGGCATATTCCTTTGTCGCCCCTTTCTCCACCTGCCCAACAGAGGCGGTGTTTCAGTTGGCGCGACGGCGTTCCAGTATCGTGAGCGTGCTCAATTAGCTCGAACCCACGGTGGTTCCTCGCAGTGTGCATGAGTGCTTGCCTTGTTCAATGCTAGGGTTATGCATATTGCGAGGTAGAGAGAGACCACAACCTTTATATTGGCGAAGTGTGCAAAGAATTTTTGAAAAGGTTATTTAGCCTCAAAAACCTTTTTTGTAGCACCCTCTGAAGAATGGCACATGTTATTGGTCTGTGATCCAGTCCTGGAAGTGTTCGGAAAGGCACGCGTAAAGTTTGTCTGCTAGGAAAACCCCTCACGTGTTTTAGTGTCGCGTATTTGCATTCGTGTTTCGTGAAGAATTGGGTGTGAACTTAATTTATGCTGTGCGTGGAGTTGCGAGATGCGCTGTATCGCGGGTCAACACGTTTAGTACCGCACCTGACAGCACGGCGTCCTACAGAGCGATGCTGACAACGATTGGCGCGGAGAGCTTTCCTCGGTATCCCCGAGAACGATGTGCTGTACAAGGGTGCAACAGCAACTGTCGTACGCCTGACGTTTCACTGCACCCTTCTTCCTCTCTTCCCACAAGGTAAGGCAAATCTATAGTACTTGCAATACGTGCACGGGGCGTTACGTAAGGGTATGTCGTTGTGGTTTGAAAAAAAAGGGTCTAAAGCTTTATGTTATGTCGCCGTTATCGCTTGATTTCTCCTCAAGTTTGGGTCGGAGCAAGTGGCGTCAAATGCTCTAAGACTTCTCAGCGTATTCCATCAGCACAAGTATTCGATTCAAATGGTTCGCTTTAATTGTTTACTTCAGTGCCTTCTCTAATGCATTACAATGCTTGTAGTGATCATTTCGCGCCTACATACGCAAGAAATTTATCCATCGCAGTACTGTGTTCTGCTACTCTATGCTGCGCTGCTGCCACATCTTTCTTGCTATGTGTTTTTTCTTGCTGACGTCGCTATATTTAGCATTAATCAATTTTCTCGCATTTTGCTTATCTGTTGCCACACTTGCCCAAACAATACAATCATAAGATTGCAGGCGTGAATCCCGGGCGAAGTTCTGTAGAAACTACCGTCTACTTGATAAGACGCCTGGACAGCTGTGGTTCAGAGTGGTGTGCACGCTGCGCTTCCTTCAGTCGGCTTCGTGAACCGTGAATCGGTACAGTCAGTGTTTTGGTGTGTACAGAAAAATATAGTGCGTGTAGTGCCCACGAACATTTTGTACTTATTTTCATACGTGCTGCTTTTGTACAGTGTAATAAAGTTATTTTGTGTTTATCCTCGAATAAAATTCAAATATCGTTATTATGACATGACTATGTGTTATTTCTTTGCGTATAACAGAAGCACACAGATTGCGCAAGCTTTATATAACCCTGATCTATACTTAAGGCACGCACGCAACCTGCGTATGTGTGCCGCAGTTATACAACCAAGCAATGACGTAGGCAAGAAATTTGTATCGGGGGGAGGGGGCACGTTTTTGTTATAAGAGGGGCTTGAAGCAGACAAGTGTGGTCAAGTGTTATTTTGTGCTTGCATGACATGGCAGCAAAACATTTTGGGGAGGGGGGGGGGATGCCTATATGCCCGGTTTGCCACCCAATACAAGCAAGATAAACAACTGCTTTCTTTTATACAGACAGTGGAAGACCTTGATACTGAATAAAGTTTCAGATAAATTGCAAGATATTTTCAGCAATACCGAGGCGAATCATTCGACAGTAATCTTAAGTAGGTTTTTCTAGTCGTGAGTCTATACTAGTTAGAGGCCAACTGCAAGGAACATTTACCTGCGCCAAATTCTATACCAATGTGTACTATGGCCCTAAAGGCTCTTCTGACCTAATTTTAAACAACATACGTGCGCAGTAATAAAAAAAAGAACGACGTGAAAACACGCCAAACCTGCCCCCACTGCACCTAGCGGCGAGTCGCCCCAACTAGTCGCCCCACTGCATCGAACATTCGGTGTGACGTCATACTATGGAGACTTGCTGTTCGTCGTGTCCTCAGAGCTGTCATGGTAGCCGTGCCCGAGTAAGCAGCGTAACGGCGGAA
Organism: Haemaphysalis longicornis; assembly: GCF_048455015.1. Taxonomy (NCBI): domain Eukaryota; kingdom Metazoa; phylum Arthropoda; class Arachnida; order Ixodida; family Ixodidae; genus Haemaphysalis; species Haemaphysalis longicornis. The sequence continues at coordinate 132,670,237 of NW_027526460.1, forward strand.
CGGTGCCTCTTGCGTGCGGAGACAAGTCTCCGCTCAATGCCGACCAGATGCGTGACTTCCGCGTGCAAGAACACCTACGCGACACCCGCAATTAGCTTTCACGCCTTTCCGAAATGCGAGAAACCGAAGAGGCTCTGGCTTGCTGCGATGAAGAGAGCAAATTGGAGCCATTCTAGGAGTTTCTAAGAGTTTTAATAGACCGCAACTTGACCTGGTCACCCGAAGTCAAACGGATACGGAGCCGCATTTCTTCGGCTGCTCAGGTCTTTAAATGTCTTGCGGGTCCTCGATGGGGCAGTGATTGCCATTCAATGGTTATGCTGCACAAGAGCTATGTGGATGGAGTGCTGCGTTACAGCCTTCCTATCCTGCATAAAATATCTGAGACAAGCAAGAAAAGCCTTCAGGCAGCCAGAAACAACAACCTACGCACCTGTCTTAGACTTCCGAAGGGATCTTCGAGCGTTGGAACCGTGGCAGAGGCACGTTGTTTGCCTTTCGAAGTTATTAGTCAACAGGAGACCCTCAGAGTGCACTTGAGGCATCGTCTACACGCAGGAAATCATTTCCTAAGTCGTGTCTCCTCCAAGTGCAGCAGCTCCGGATTCGCCCAGGCCATTCAGAGCATACCACTGTCTGTTCCAACCCAGCCCTCACCAATAATTCCGCCGCATTTCCCTCCGTGGAACCTTGCTCCCCTACAAATGGAATGTGGTATCCCAGGAATTGGCCCCAAGAAGACTATGCCTCAGTCAGAAATCCTCCACATCATTTTAGACTACATGTATAGAGCGCATTCAGCAAGAACATTCATATTCACCGATGGTTCATCAACCATGCAAAGCTCTTCTTCAGGTCTATACATACCAGAAACTGGTGAAATGCTTTCACTTCGTCTTGAGCGACAAACATATTCGACAGCGGCTGAGCTCTACGCTCTGAAGGAGGCAATCGTTTACATCCTGCGCCATGAGCTGCACCAATGGAGTATCTTCACGGACTCCAAGGCAGCTCTGCAAATTCTATGTAATAGAAGTAGATTTTCCCTCCACCAAATCGCAGCCTGTGATATATCATACCTTCACCATCTTGCCTGGTCTGCTGGACACAACATTAAAATGCAGTGGATACCTGGACATAGCGGCATCAAAGGTAACCAAAAAGCCGACGAAGCGGCCCGCAAGGGCCTTCTTTACAGAAAATACCGCAAGGTGTATTTCACGAAAAGAGAAGCTTTTGCAATGGCTCACCACTTTGCAGTGACTGAAAGAAGCCGTATAGGGAGCAACTTACAAAATACTCGATGCTTTTTGCACACTATTGACCGAGAATCGAAGTCAAGACTCCCGACGCAGCTTCCCCGTAACCTGGAAACGTTGTACCATCGTCTACTCCTGAACTGTGCCTACACAAAAAGCTACCTATTTCGCCTTGGAGCGACGCCAAATCCGCACTGCGACAATTGTGGTTGCATCTAAACAATTGAACACATTTTATTAGAATGTGCGGCCTGCATGGAACCGAGATTCCACTTCCTTGAAAGCATGGAACGTCTAGAACAGGGACCAATTACTCTCAGAAATATTTTAGGACCATGGATTCATCCGTCAAAGCAGCGCCAAGCTCCACGGAGTTTATTCTCTTATTTGGATGAAATTGGCCTAATTTCAAAATTGTAAATTATGTGGCCAAAGCTCAGAACAAAAGTTCGCTACCGCGCCAAGTACACGACAGTTTTTTTTTCTTTCCTGCTCAGCTCTTCCTTGTGCCTTTTCTTCCCCCATCCTTAACCCACAGCAGAGAAGCATGTAGGCGTCTGTAAATGCCGGCACACCTCTCTGCTTTTCCAATAAAGAGCCTTCTCTCTCTCTACTTAGTGAACTCGACCCAATAAGAAGTAACGTTACATTTCGCGAAGCCGATTATTCCGTACTATGTGGGTGTTGTTCAATCTGACCAAGCGTGAGGATGGTCGTCTGGTGGTCAACGGTTACCAAGAGGACGGGGATGATGCGACCGTGATCCTACAAGAAATGTTCAGCACACCTGACTTTATATCTTTCCCGCCACGAAAGCTAAACTAATGCTAGACGAGTTAGCGTTGAAGAGTAAGATCAAGGTGAACATGCTCGCCGCTGATTTTCAAGCTTGGGTGATTACGCCAAGTGAATCAGTGAACGTAAGGTCAGACCATCCAGGGGGACTCACGTGTATCATGGAACACATTTTGCGTTTGCAAGAACAACTTCAGCAGCAACAACAATTTATGTCTTTCATGGAATTGAGTCGTGATCCGTCCCGGTACAGACAGGAAGTTAAGCCTGATTGTTTTGATGGCACCACCTCAAATCCAGCAGCATGGATTCAGTTCTACGAATACGCGTGCTCCAACAATCACTGGATAACCTACTCTGATCGGATAAATAACCTACGAGTATACCTTTCGGGGAACGAGAAGAAGTGGTATGAATGGCGGATGGCAGGGAACGCTGACAAGCCCTGGGCCGACTGGCGACCCAGCTTCATCCGCGCATTCGACTTGAACGCCGTTGAGCGTTGGGACAGGCCATTGTCTTCAAACACAAGGAGGGGACTTTTGCGCCGTACCACCCTGAAGCCAACGGGTTAGCTGAGAGAGCTATACGTGAAATCAAGCAGTTCATTTCCCTCTATCCAGATTTCAAAGGGGGCTGGAAATGTGCTCTAGAAACCGCTGTTGCACAGCGCAACCACTCGCACACAGAAGCTTAACGATGCAGTCCATACTATGCATATACTATGCATACGGGACTATGCATACTATGCACACGGGACGTATTGCGACCGAGACCAACGAACACATTACGATTGTTGATTTATTTGATTGAGTGATTATAAGGGTTGACGCGACGACTCAACGCAGGCGATAAGGCGAGCCGTACTGGAGGGCTCCAAATTAGTTTGATCACCTAGGTATCTTTCACGTGCTCAGAAATGACGTACACACGGGCGTTTTTGCTTTTCGCCTCCTACAGAAAACCGGGAGCGGAGGCCGGGAAAGCATGACGCAACGAGCCCTCACCAACTCTCCACCACCGTCAATGACACAGCGACATTCAACAAGAGGAAGACCCCCAAGGGCAACGTCGTCCAGGCCTCGAGCAAACGCCCCACTGTAACAGACTGCCGACAGAGGATATCAAAGTCGTCATCCGCCCGCGGGAAGGCATGAATGTAGATCCAGTAAGGGAAGCTACATTGAGAGACAGCGCACTACAAGCCGCCGGCCTGGAACCGGCACAAGCAACCGAAGACCCACTCAGCGTTAACCACGAGAAGAACATACTCGTGGTAAGTACATGCACTCTTATATCGAGCTGAACATTATACGCGCATCGAAGAGATCAAAGTGATGGAAACCTCGTTTTCTGCCAAAGCGTATGTCTTGACCCCAGAAGACTCCGTAAAAGGCGCCATCCACAATATCCCTGCATACGACTCGGCAGAGGATATACGCGAAGCATAGTTTACTCAAGAACAACTCCCTCTCATTGCATACGTGACGAACGGGTCGAACAAATTCGGCGATTATCGCCTTTTCCGGCAATATAGTGCTGTACTATACAGGGGAGCCGAGTACAGGTTCTACATTCAGCAGAAGAAGCATGAGGTTTGCTCAAACTGCGGCAAGCTGAGTCGCCGAATGGATGGGTGTCCTTATGTGGACCGTTCCTAGTGCAGTGCCTGTGGACTCGCCAACCGTATGGAAGAAGAGGGATGTGTCATCAAATGCGCCCATTGTGGCTAACACCATCGCACGGGCGACAAACGCTGCGCGCAGCGCTACCGCGCTCCGTTTATTGTAGCGTAAGCTTTATTTGCTGAGGTTGAGCAGTTTCGCGTGGACCTTGAAGAGCCGTGCTTTGCAAGTGCGAGGAAAAATTGATTGGATTGGAATAAATTAGATTGTATTGGATTGGATCTCAATCGAATTGGAGTACGTGTGTGTAAATAATTGGGTCTGCATAATGGCGGGTCTGCGCCTTCAAGAGGACTGACAACTTAGCCACGGCAGACGCACTGGCGCCGGTGCGTGCCCAGCTGTGCGCGTCCGTTGCGAAGTAGCCAAGTCTGACGCTGCGCCAGAGCCGCTTCATAGCCATTTCGCGTGGCTCCAGGAGAGTTGTGCTCCGAATGCGGGTGGAGCAGTGACTTTACTGGCCTGGACCGGACTAGACTGGATTGGATTGAACTGGACTGCAACGAATTGGATTGGAAATGGTTTTAGCAGCAGTACGCATGATTATTAGCTAATCCTAGACAACCAGGAAACCAAAGAATATTCAGCTCAACGTTAGACTTTTTTCTCAAGTGGCGTCACTGGCGGGAAAAACAAGCCGCTCGTCAGTCGTCGCAAGGACACCAACGGGACCACTCCGCTTCTTTCCCCAGGCTGCCCGACGCCTGGCCTCCCGCAGACGCAGCTTCGGCGGGAGAGAGCAGTGTACCAGCCCAGCGACGAGATCGCTCTATATAGAAGAAGCGTGGTCTCAGGCACGGCTCCACTGTACAGCATGATCGGCAGAGCGCCAGAAGAACACCAGAGGGAACGTCACAGGTGAGCTGGGCAGCGACGGCCTCTCTAAAGGCTATTTCGAAGGGACACACTCGAACAGACCTCTCCCATACAACAACCTGTATTAAAACACCGAATTAGCCCGCATAGAGGCTACACTCGATCAAATCTTGGCTGAAAACAGACAGCGCAAGGCAGAAAGAGAACAACTTAAACGTAGCACAACCACTACATCAGCTCCGGTCACGGCGCCCGCCGTTCAAGTCCCACATTCCTTTACGGGCAAGACGCACAAGCCAGAGTGCCCACTGAGAGTGATTATACCTCAGAGAGGCTCCTGGCAAAACGAGGTCAGCACGTATTTTAAGCGCATTCATACCAACCTCACCCTGCAGGGCCCTTTCTTGGTGCGTAGCTCGACCGAACTTGTACAAGCTCTTGCGGAAGGCGAGTTGGCGTCTGGAATCAACGGTTTTTCAATTGATGTGCAGGATATTCCGTACCCCAGCAGGGATTGTTTAGAGCAGTGCGTGAAGCAATAGAGGCGTCGGGTGAAGTTGATTTCCAGAATAATGCTGGCATGAGCACAGAGCAGTTTTTAGAGATTTTAGGAGTGTACCTCAAGTCCATCATCGTGTGTTTTAATGATTCATTCTTTGTTCAAAAAGATGGTATTTCTATTGATTCATCTGGTGCCCTGGTTTTGTGTGACTTTACCGAACATACATTGACAAGCGCATTGACCGGAAAATCGCACAATTTTCATTTTTATGTGGTTAGAATATTTAGGCATGTGGACGACTACCTTGTGCTTTTAAATTTCAGTGATTCTAACCTTCACGTTGCCGTGGGGGATGTGACTAATACCGTTTTATCTGAATCTGGTGGGCTAGACTTCACAAGAGAGGTGCCTGAGGGGAATACGATACAATGTTTGGATCTCAAACTCACCTTTGCAAACGACCACATGTGTTAGATGTACTACCGAAGAACGAAAAATACCTTCTTCCACACGACAGCGCGCATTCCAAGCTGATAAAGAGGTGAATAGCCACTTCTTGCCTTCATTCGGCCTTAACGAAATCTTGCGAGCACAATCTGATTGCAAGTTTTAGCAAACAGATCAGCCGCATGGAAGCCGCCCGATTTCGTCCCACTGTTATCTGAAGTGTGTGTGGAAGCATTCTCCAGAAGATGAAACAGGGTAAAAAAGTGCAGGACGAGAAGGAAAAAATGAAAACGCACGTAATACCGTACATCCACAGGCTTTCGCACAACGTCAAGAAGGTCTCATTAAGGTATGGAGTACGCGTTGTGTGTTTCGCTCCGTGCAAACTGGCTAACGTGTTCCCTATGATGGCCAATAAGATACCGGAGTCATGCTCATAGAAGTGCGCAACGCGGTACAGTGAGTGCGTTAGCAACGTCATTTACAGGATCCCCTTGAAGTGCGAAAGGGTGTATATTGGTCAGACTGGTCGTTGCTTCAACGAACGTGCCAGAGAACACCGGTTGGCCGTCAGCAGCAACTTGGGAGGGCACCTTGCAGACCACTGCAAGCACTGTGGGTGTTAGCCACCCCTGGATAAGACGACCTTTCTGAGGAGAGCAAGAAACAAAACGGAAGGGAGGTGATCGAGGCAATTTTAAGTGCGAATTCACTTTATAAGCGACCCCAAACCTTCCACCGCCGGCGGCGGCGGCGTCCGCAGTCCTCCTCTCCCTAGCAACGGCGTGGAGCGGAGAGGAGCGTCGGTAGCAACGGCGCGGTGACGTCACTTCACCACGTGACCGCGCTCGCTCCTCCTCCTCGCCGTGGCTGCGCGGGTGCGCGCCGCTTCCCGCATTGCTCCTCGCGCCGTGACGTCATGGTATGACGTCACAGCGCGCCTCCTCTCCCCAGCAGCTGCCGCGCGCCTCTCTCTCCACCGTGACGTCACACTCTCTCCTCTCCCTCTCGCTCGGCTGCAGCTGCCGTGCGCCGCTGTCCCTCTCCCCTTGCGCTCGCCTCCTCTCTCAGCCACCTGGCTCGGCGCGCTCGGCGCGGCGTACCCCCCTATATATGCAGCGATAAACTGCCAGACCTCTGTGGGTCGGCTCGCGCGCGCTCACGGGCGAATGCCAACGGATTTTAACTTTACTCCCCCTCATAGCATCACCCCGTGCATTCGCACTTAACCATGTTTACCCTCGGGGAAATGCTTGGGAGTTTTTTTTTTATCAAAAAAGCCAGCGACAAGTGTCAGCACGCTGTCACAAGCGTGCAGTGAAAAAGAAATGTCATTTTTAAATCCGAGCGTGTAGTTTTGCATCTCTTTTCGGTCCCTCTTTTCGGTTTGGTCTGCGCCTAAAATGCACGCACGCGCAATTGGACCATCTCGATTGCTGTTCAGGCTGAAGTAGACTCGTCATTATTTCAGCAGTGTTGTACTTAATAATTTTTAGCCAATTTTATGACATTTTACACTTCTTAGCATGATTATACCTTGGTTGATTTTTTTGTGGTTGTTGTTTCTGTTTAGATGAGTCATGTACAAATTCGTCTTGTTTCCCTTAAATAAAGAGTTGGAAGTTAGCGCCTGTATATGTCTTAACTTGTTTTCTTCGTCGACGTCCAGTTTACGTCACGTTTTCTTTCTTCTTTCTCAACGTATACTGTCAGCGAGCGCGAGGCGTACGTAGCGATGGCAGTGTTGTTCACCGCCTGCAGCGACGATATGTTCTTGCTACGACGGCGATCCTCGGGGGTTGCCGGGACAATAGAGATTTCGGCTCCTGTGTCCAGTAGCAGGCGCGAGTTGCTTACACGGTGGCCTACGAAGAACAGGTGGCTGTGTGGAGGGCCGATATCGTACGCCGCCGTTAACGACTGCCGGAGCGTTTCCCGGAAGCGAGCAAGGTTACGTGCACCGGCTAGTATCCGTGCCGAAACGACGGTGCTACCAGCAAACTCCGTCCTGTCTATCTCGCGACTGGATTCTCTGAAAAGAGCTTGGCTGTCTTGAAGGGGATCGGTTGCGTCTTTGCTCGCCCTGTCGGGGAGGACCAGACAGCGAAAGTTGCTGCATGGTCTCGGTAAGTTGTGGCACTTTCTCCTCAAAGCGCGACAGTCGATATGGTTGTTCGTGTGTTATTGCAGCAGCTATGGGAGCGAAGTTTGGAGTAGAGTATTCCATGATGAGATCGGCAAGATGCGCCAGTCGAACAAGAGACGTCTCATCTGAACCCACCAGAACCACGCGCACCGACTGGGGCCGCCGTCGCAGAAAAAGTTCACGAAGAAGGGGGAGCTGGTCGTCCTGACTCGCGTGCACACCGATTCGCTTCCGCATCCAATGCAGCAGCTGGGAAGGTCGTTGGTCGCCCAGCTCTTCCCGACATAAAAGTTGCTGAAGGCTGCTTTATTCAGGCGCCTCGAGGTGGTCCAGCACCGTCTTCTTGACGGTGTCGTATTCCCCTTGTGTGGGTGGGTGAAACAAAATGTCGTCGATAGTGTACTTTGTCGACTTCGAGGGGATGTGCCGGAGCTGTAAACTGGCCTCCACGTGGATGAACCGAACACTAGGATTTTTAGGCAAAAAATTTCGTAGCTTCAGTTCTGTGGTGAAGACTGCAGGCGTGGAGGCAGCAGTGTTGTAGTCGAAGCTCATCGCGGCGTGCTCGTTGAAGCATTGTTCAGGTCACCAATTTTGTAGCAGAATGGAAGGTCGACTGCTGAAGGAGGTGTGAAAGGAGACGTGGAGCTGGTTTACAGTTTCGAGACAAGACAGGTTATTTTCAAACGATGCGTAAGTTGAGAGCTTCTCCCAGCGAGGGAAAGAAGGGGAACCCCGCGTCCTTCCTAAGAGAGAGAGGAAAAATGCCCCTCAAGCGAGCAGACGGCAACGGTGCATGGAATAATGCCAGGAGTCGACCGGACAACAAGTTATGTCTTCCCCCACGGCGACCATTCAAGAGGGCGGGGGAATAACCCCTGCACTGAGCCGGTGGCGACGTCACCAATACGCGTCTTCCACAAAGGCGCGCTGTCGTCAAGCCGGAGAGAAAAGAAAAGCCCCGTCTCGTGGAGAGCCGCTTGCGCTGTATTTCCGGGCGGGTTCCGCTACAAAGTTAACCTCGAAAGTTCTCTTGAATAAATTCTTCACCGATATCGATTTGTAGATACATATGTATGTTGTTCTGCTGCGGACAGTCGGCAATTCTTCGACGTTCAGCCCCCCCTCGCTGGCATCGACAAGAATGTTATTTTTAGGCCTAGTATGAGACGATGTTAGGTTCAATTTCTGGAACTGGAGTTTGTAAGTCGTGTTCGAAAGGAGCACTGCAGCTGAATTCACATATTTCTTTGTCCGCTGCGTAGTTGCCTTCCTGACCCTTGCGGCTGCTAATGGGATGTGGTGTTTATAGTTTTAAATGGGATAGTAATGCCTTGAGAGTCTGTAAGCATGCATTAGCTTTAATTCGGTCTTTTCGCGCCGCGTGTCCCCAATAGGATGGCCTTTTTCGTTCGTGTATAAAACACGCTGCCGTAGTCACCAGGATTACCAAGATGGTCCATTGCGACAATTGTTACCTTCGTACCGCGAAATCTATTAGCGTCAGCGTGCTTTCCAGGTGTTCTGAATTTTCTCCAATAATTTATTCCCGGCTTGTCGCCTGCCCGTATCCCTCCTGGATCCTTTGAATTCACTTTTATGGTAGGGGAGAGATTTTACGAAGAATACCTGAATCAATAAACAGCACGTCATTGTGTCACGGGGTTTTTTGTTGGTTTGAGGTGGGCATATCTCCTATATGAGAGCTCGTGCTCATGGTATTTTTTTCAGGGAATTGTTTTATACGTATACTAAGTAAGGGCCTATGTCGTGATCGTGGAAATTGGGATGTCCAGTGCTGTATTGTATACGGTCTAGGTGATGTTTGTTAGGCTTTGTTCAGTTCTGGAAAGTTAGTGATAAGTTTGTGGTAAGTTGTTCAATCATAATCCGCACACTCAGTTTCATTGCATATTAAGGTAACCTTAGTTATTTGTATTACAAATAAAGGTCTTCCCAATTTTTATAACCTGGCGTTAACGTTTTGCCCCATTGTACAGTTACGTGCCACAATGTTCGCACCGGCATCTGTTTTGGTGGGGCGGGGGGTTTCGTGTGGTTGCCGGAACGCCTGGCAACGTTGCCTACCGAGTATGCGAGTATCAATGAGACGTAAAACAACCTGCACTGCGCAGGCAAGGCGCCTGCATAAATCAGGCATCATTTCGTTCATATGCACTGTAGTATCATCGCCCTCTCTTTGTACACTCCAGTCGTTGCAGTCGCGTATGCCATTATCAGCAGAGCCCTTTGTACCTGGCTGGCACATATGTGGATACCGGGTGCAAGAGAGGATGTACTTTCTTGGTAGCTTTAAATACACGGCTCATACGGACGACTAACATCCACAGAATAATCGAAACATCCCACTTTTTACCCTTTTATCGCTTACACATCACGAAAAGACAGTTTTAGTCTGCGGTAGCTCAACGTTTGCCATCCTGAGCTCTCCCCGTATTGTTGGCTTGTCCAAATCTTTGCGTGCTAAGCTGGAGCGTGCCTCGTTATCCTTCATATTTGGGACCTAAAATGCGAGATTACGCTCTCATGGAATAATGCTTCGGGTCTTTGCCCAGGCCCTGACGTCGTTTCGCCACTCACCGCAAGCTTTACCGGACCTGAAGCACGTCCAGTGTTTCCCAGCAGTCAGTGTTTGCCACTCATCGGTCAGTGTACCCCATACACGCCTGCGTCCTCGTGGACATAGTTTGCAAGGAATGCGTCACCCAGACCTTCTGCCATATGGCTGTAAATTTATGTCAACATACGTTGTCGTCTCCGTTCTCAGCAGTCTTGTGTGTACGCAGAGAGGGCGTTTCTCTGACCGTGTACCAGGTACCATAGAGCAGGTGTAGTGGCGAATGGTTCAAACTATGCGCCGTGCAACCTAATAACCCGATTTATTAAAAAAATAAAGGAATAAATATATATACATTTCTATGACGTCTTGGCCATAGCACATCGTCCAGCTCAAATTTTTCGTAAATTTCAAGTATTGAAGTTCGGCGGCACGAGCTTTCATCCTACATTTATAGTTTTTTCATGATTTATTGAGTTTCTTGCTGTTATTGTCAATGGATTGTGCACTACTGAAAACAAAAAACAGGTTCAGCATTGTGTTCTCTTGCAAACAAAAGCACTTAAAAGCTTCAAATGTTCATCGATCTTATGAAAGCTTTAGTCCTGGCAAACCACCGACATGCCTCCATGATTTCAAAATATAAGCCTTCAATACCGCGAAACAATCGGGACCACCGCCAATGAATTTGACAAACCAAAAGTGCCTCAGCAGATATTTAAATCTTTATTTGTATCCGCATCCTTCTACTTATTCCAGGGCGACATTGAAGTGTGCTGTTCTACTTCTGGGCAGTCATCTCCTCAGCACGTAGCATTGCGTCTTCAGCTCGGCCACCACTGATTCCGCCGTTGCCTCCCACACCGCCACCGAGGGCAGTGCCCGGAGTCGCCCAGAGCACTGTTAAAAATGAACAAATTATGGTTTTCATACAATGCCTCATAGAAACATAGAAAATCATGCGTACGAAAAACGAATGAACGCACGATTTATGTCAGACCCATTGCGGGATACAACTATGACGGTCGCGCCTATAGATGGCAGGTGTAATAAAGGAGTACTGACCCCAAAATAAACTTCCTTTTTACTGATTTCATCAATGCTAAGTGAATGGCAAATCCGAAACAGCACTTGAAGATTCTGAGTGCGCGAGAATTTCGCTGACCGACCTGATATCGTCAGTTTTAGTTTGCCGCGCTTCCATCCCGGAGGCCGCGTGCACAGGGAACCACGTAATGACCTCACCGTTTTGTGCGGACGCCAAAACACGGCTAAGCAAAGAGGATACGTTTTTTCGACCTTCCTGCTGCCGGAGCGGAACTAATGAGCTGCCTGAAAGAGTTAGGCTTGGCAATTCGGAAAACTTTGATGACTTCCTTCCCTGAAAGTCGTGATGGCGGCATCTGCGGCGATTATGGCCTTTATTGTCGGCTCATATCCCGCGTGTGGAACTTAATTTTTGCAAGAGTTCCTTCCCGAGCAGCGATTATGCCTGTAGCTCTGGTTACGTGGATCACGTCACCAACGCGCCTGCGCCCCATCGCCGCTCGCCGGTCCGCATGCGTGAAGCGACATCACGACATTCTGACGAGCGTTGTAGGCCGATGGCTACGACACTTCTGTTTCCTCTCACGGAGTGATGTCACGGTGATATCCATTTGCTGAACACCGCTTCATGTGCAGTTACGTCGGCGCGATAAATCAGATCAATTTGGAGTATGTTCCGCGCTTCTCCGGCCGCTCATATTTCAGCCAGGGTATTCTGTTGAGTAGAAGAACTGAGCTGTGTTGCATATTACGACCAAAAATTGGTGTCGGTACCCTTTAAAGTCACTGTTATTGTCAACTCGAGTTTTTCATACAAACAGTATTTACTGGCACGTGTCCAAATTGACTACACAAATTATAGCAATTTTAGTAAACTTACTGTATAACCTGTGTCAACCGAACAAAAGTGGCAGTAGTCAATGCCAGTGAATAGATACGCGCAGCACAATGTGCCACGTGAAGGTGATGGTGGGGCGCGCCATGACCGAGGTTGCAACGTTCGCGGACAGCGCGTGAAGGCGAGTGCAGCGAGCTCTCGTAAGAACGTAATTTGGAAAGGGACATAAAGAAAAGGTGCGGGTTTTCGGCGACTCGGTGTCAGTCTTAGAAACAGCGGCTGGGTGCTAGGGCTCCGGTGCCAAGGAATAAGTACACTACACATTCGTAGTTTCGCAAAACACACAGCAAACGTTTGCAAGTAATAAATGGCATTAATAACTGTTTCGGGACTTATCACACTGGGATTGCCTGACAAAGTGCTCGCCTAACGCTTACTCGGTTGATACATTTTTATGGTGTGTACTTTTCCAGTGAAATGCACCGACGAATCAGCTTAGTTTAAAAGCTTTGGAAGCAGGCATTTCCTGAAGTTTTCTTCCTGCTAATGTTATCCCTGCACACTTCCCCTCCGCGACAGCCTTTGCAGAAGTAGGAGTATAAAGGCCGAAGTCAGTGAATGGTGCGTCTAATTTAAAAAATACATTAAATTTTTTTGAATAGCGACTGTTAACGTGCGCTTTGCAAAGTACAAATCCACGAGTGATAAGTTTAGCCGGTTGAAGAATTATACAGTTTTTTATGAAGACAGCACAGAAAATGAGACGTGTGTCTTAGTGTACTGTATTTATATGAACACGGACACCAGGCAATCTGTTTGTAAATTTATTAGACATGTAACAAATGCGTATTAATGTTTTGCTGGTTAATTAATGCCGAAGAAAACATGTATAGTGCCTAAATGCATAAACGAGGTCTATAAGTTTGCAACATTCTGGACAAAACAAAGGTGTCGTAAGGGACCAGTTTTTGTTGAAGTTAAGCATACCCATAAACAGCCAAGGTGATTGATGTCGACACATCGCGAACCACGGGGAGCTGTGATGGTTGTATCATTCACTTGTTATCCAAAACACTTCAGTAATGTTTGATTTCTATTCTGCTTGCTCCAACGGGCAGTTTAGGGTATTTGCTGAACTCTGGCAAAAGTAGCACAAATACAATCTCTAAAACTACGTCTTCTGGTGATGACAACTACTAGCTGCAAACAATTTTAGACAGTGAATTGGTGTCCAGCTCCGAGAAAACGTTTGTTAGAACCATCACTTCCTATGTGAGGCGAAACCTGTCCGCAATTGCAATCTTGTTCTGAGGGATGACGTGGCTTCTAATAGATCGTTTCAGCCCTAAGCGAAATGTGCGGAAAACATAACTACCGAAATTAAACATAAGGGCGAATCAGGATAAAAATGATAAGGGTTAGGAGGTCTTACCAAGGAGGGCAGCGACGAGCAGCAGAAGAGGGAGTCCAAAGAAGCGATGCATCTTGTGTCTTCTGTTAGAAAAATGAGGATAGACATTTTGGAACATACCAGACAAGAAAAGCATTGTGCAAGTTGTGCTTAGGAACCTCCTTTATATCTCTATTTTGGACACCGCAGATTAGTAGTACATATATATTCCGTAATAAAAATAACAGCGGAATATTTGCAGCATTAGCCTGTGTGCCGACGAATATAAAGAGGAACACAATTTTAGAACTGAAAGATACATGCAATTAAGTCATTCTGGCGAATTGATGGGGAAGTGAATGTAGATACTTTTACAAAGTGTTGCCTACGCTCAAAAATGGTGCGCTTGTTGTCACACTTATCTAGATAAGATGGAGGAAACCTATAAATTATTGCCCGGTCTATGCATTTTAATTTAAAGATCCAATCTATGCCACAATAAAATTAATTGTAGGAAACTATAATTTGAATACAAATAAAAGTTAAGAATGCGGGCAGCATAATCTACAACTTGGGAATGTTTTACTTACGAAAGAAACTTCCTTAGGTAATCACAGGACGATGATATCTTCATTTGTTGGTTCAGTGGTTGCCTGCTATCGTGTTTATATGGAGTAGGGGTACCATAAAACTGGTGCCCCAATCCTGAAGCAAAGAAAGACAAAAAATTTAAAAAGTTCCCATATATATGGACGTAAAAATTATTAGTTCCAGTTTAAGTAGTTTCTGAGGACACCGAACTGCGACGTTTTCTAAAAAATAGAAAAAATACAAGCTGGGAAAAAGGTTTCTACTTTGCGAGGACACGAATAAACAGGAAGAGGGCACGGCAGTACATTGACTGACGATCATCCTGTCATCATCCCATCAGTTCCATGTGTCGCATGCATTGTTCGCTGACCGATTTATTGCTCAGGAAGGTCTGGGCACAGCTTTTATCGTGGATTTGAAAATAGCAATGAAGTTTCCGGGTTCACGGCTAGAGGAAGTGCAACAAGTACAATGACTGGTATCGCGGTAATCAACATGACTTCAATAAAAAGTTAATGTACAAAAGTTAGGGAGATTTTTCGGAAATATTACGTGGAAGAAAAGCCCAATTTTGTTAAACATCACCAGGGTTATCTGATATCTCAGTATCAGTGGGTCTACTTTGAAAATAGATTTAGCGCTAGTCAAGCGAATGGGCCACCTATTTGTACCGGATGCTGTGTCGTGCACATCGAAACCAAGCACGTGGGGCTCCGTAAGCCTCCGCAAATGAAAGCTACAAGTCACCGAATTCTCGAAATTTGAGTTAAAAAATATGTACCTGGGAAAGCCCCGGAGCAGCAGGTGGAGCCGTTGTACAGCTCGAAGATTTTGATGACTGAATCCGCCCTCAAGTGATTTTGTGTCGGCCTAGAGGAAAGTGGCTCCTCTCACTTTCCTCTACTGCGAAGATGTTACAACCTTGATGTACGCCCCCCTTACGTAATGCCTCCTGGCCCTTAAGGATGAATAAATGAAATATGCTTGTTGGACACATCCATGAAGTGAACTACCAGCCTGTCATTATCTGCAAGCCCATTGAATCGTGGATTGAAGAGGAAGTGGCCATCAAGCTGCCTCTGTATGTGCTTGGGGATGAAATCAGAGAGGACATGGCATGCTCCGTATCAATGGAAGAGGCCCATGAGCTTGAGAAAATGACCACAGCTCAAAACACGCCACTGTGGCTGGAGGAGCGGAAGAAAAAAATCACAGGCTCTCGGTTTGTGGATGTAGTCCAACGGAAAGCCGCAGAGAATGAAACATTCCTTGCATCGTTTGCGAAGAAGGGAATCCACACTACGCACTACGTGAAGGTGGGAAACGACAAGGAAGAAAATGTAATTTATAAGTACAAGAAACTGCGTAACGTAGAGGTCCAAACAGTGGGACTCTGCATCAATGCTAGTGCTGCGTTTCTTTCTTGGTGCCTCCCCAGAAGGCCTTGTGAGGTACAAGAGAAAAAATGACTTTGGCCTTGTTGAGGTGAAGACTGGCAAAAGTAATGGAAGACAGGCTGACAGTGCAGGAGGCCATTCAGAAACGCCAAGTGCCCTTCTTCAAGGGGGGAAAGCTAAGCGAGAGGCACAAGTACTTCTACCAAATCCAGGAACAGCTAGGTGTTACAGGTTTGACGTGGTGCGATCGCACTGTTGACAGTGGAGGCAATATTTGTGTCGAGCGCATCATGTTCGATGCGCAGGTTTGGGAAGACATGTTTCTATACTGGAATGCTTTTACACCACTCACCTTGAACCTAACGATACCAACCCTGTATAAAATATAATTATGTGATTGATGGCAGTGGTTAACTCGCCGACGCAACGCAGGCGATGAGGCGCGCCGCAGTTGACGGCTCCGGATTAATTTTGACCACCTGGGGATCTTGAACGTGCGCCGAAAGCTCATACACATGGGCGTTTTTTGCTTTTCGCCTCCATCAAAAAAGCGGCCGCCGTGACCGGGTATTCAACTCGCGACTTCGTGCTAGGTGTTAATATTTGAACAACTATGAGAGCACGTAAAAACTGCCACAACAGCATTTAAATGTACCTTTTGAACGGGTGAATCCTTCAATACACATATGTTGTAATAACGTTAAAACTTGGGCTAGATAGTGGATCTTTTAATTCAAATAGCACAGAAAGTTTCGTATACCGGAGACAGTGCTGAACTAGCACCTAACCAGCATTATTGAAAGACAAACGTAAAAAAACCCATAAAAATTTATATATATATATATATATATATAAATATATATATATATAGTCTGGAATCAAAAACTCACACACAGCGTGAAAAAATAAGGGTAGTAGAGACAGAGACACACGACAAGGACATTAAAAATAAAAATAAAAGGTTACTGACGTTCCAGGGAGAGGACTCCCTTTCTTCAGAGTACGAAGAAACAAGGGTAGAGAAAGAAAGAAATGGCACTCTGAAGAAAGGGAGTCCTCTCCTTGAAACGTCAGTAAACTTTTATTTTTATTTTGGATGTCCTTCTCGTGTGTCTCTGTCTCTACTAACCTTTTATATATATATATATATATATATATATATATATATATATATATATATATATATATATATATATATATATATATATATATATATATATATATATATGTATATATATATATATATATATATATATATATATATATATATATATATATATTGTAACGGTCAACCAATTCTACAACATTGGCTTGGCCAAGTGGATTGGATTAGCTGAAGAGGAGAAAGAGAATGCGGGAGCTGGGCTCTCTGGGCTAGAGCTCTCTCGACTCTCTCGACTCTTCCCTGCCTTCGGAGCCTGCGCTCTTGCCTTAATAAATCCCTCCCGGACGTAACAGTTTGGTGGACGGTGCGGGGTACGTAGCGACGACGGAACTTCCAGACTTGCGCCGAAGCCGACGCGTTGCGGGCCTACCACCAGCGCCAGATACCATGCCAACGGCTGCGGACAGCCGTCTTCCCAACTCTCCGCCAATGGCCAGCTGGTATCCGCCACGAGAACCACGAAAATTCTGTGGGTACGCTGAGGAAGACGTTGAGGAATGGCTCACCCATTACAGGCGCGTGAGCCGATACAATCGCTGGGATACACCTGCTCAGCTCGCTAATGTCGTGTTTTCCCTGGATGAAACAGCGCTCACTTGGTTCGAGAACAACGAAAGCAAGTTCACAAGAAATCACCGGACGCTTCGGCGACCCCGCCGCAAAAAAGAAAAGGGCCGAACAGACGCTGCTTCAGCGGGCACAAATTCCTGGAGAGACTTGTACCACCTACATCGAGGAAATATTGAAGCTCTGCCGAGTTGTCAACCCGCAAATGTCGGAGGAAGACAAACTAGGCCACCTCTTGAAAGGAATCGCAGAAGACATCTATCATTTTCTGATCGGAAGAGAGAAACTGGAGTCAGCAGCGGACGTCATTCAGCAATGCCGCACATTCGAGGCATTGAAGCTGCGTCGCATTACGCCAAAATTTGGTCGCTTAGCTAACGTGACTACCATCGCCAGTGTTGACGACTGCCCACCGTCTGACTTGGCCGACACCATTCGCCACATCGTGCGCGAAGAACTGTTGCGACATCAAGAATATCGGGAAAGTTCCGACCGCGGCTGTAAGCGCGAAGACTCGTTGACAGAACAGGTGCAAACGAACGCTCTTCAGCCCTACAGCGCTGTTCTCAACGACCAAAACTTTGCCTTTCGGATTGATAGTCCTAGGCGGGGTGGTAGCCGCGAGTCCGCGGGATATAGTCCTCCGGAGAACTTCCTTCGCCGTTCCCAACGCCACCATTATGCCCCACGTTTCTGCGGCACAAATGATGAATACCCCACTGACCGCATCCGCGAGGGCCCCGTTTGCTACTTCTGTGGCATTACCGGCCACATCTCCCGCTACTGCCGCCGCCGACGCCAGGCGACAAGGTACGAAACACCACGCACGTTCTACCGCTCGGAGGCTGACGATTCACACTACAATGGTCACTGGCCGAAAGGCTCTATTCCTAGAGGACAGCCGCCCGCCCGTCATCATTCGCCCGCTTCGGACCGGAGTCTTACACCTCCCACATTCCGCCAGCGACGTTCGCCTTCGCCTCGGCGCAGGTCACCGCCGCCGGAAAACTAGATGGCGCAACCAATGGAGGTGAGGTCGCTAAGGAAACTGCGTCTAACATTCCTCTCACCGGACTGCCTTCAACGGATTTACCTTCGCCTGTCCTCTTGCTAGAAAACAAAGTTGAAATTGTGGTTGATAATGTTCGAACAATGGCCTTAGTAGATACGGGAGCAACAGTGTCTGTGATGAGCGTTGATTTCAAAAAACAGGCTTGGACGTAAGGTGATGTTTACGTGGGACAAGGTGGTTACATTTCGTGGTGTGGGTGGTGAGTGGCTGCACCCTCTTGGAGTATGTTCAGTGAATATCTCCTTCGGCGGCCACTTATTCAGACAAGAGTTTACTGTGCTCCCGCGGACTACACATAATGTCATCGTGGGGATCGACTTTTTGAAGCAGTGTGGTGCTACGGTTGACTGTAGAAGTGGAGAAATTTTTATAGACGGCACTGCCTAATCTGCGCTTGTTGAAAACCCTGCTGGCCACAAGACCGCTGCGTTGGACACATTTTGCGTGTTGGAGGACACCATCATGCCAGCACGATGTGCCCTATTTGTCCCAGTATGGTCCTCTGGAGCCCCAAATCGTGAAATTGACGCTTTAGTGGAGCCCATTTCCGAGAATTGTGCCAAGAAAAACATCGTCGTTCCTCGCGCGGTTGTTACCGTTGTCCATGGTCACTCTACGTTGTGGACTGTCAACTACTCCAGTGAGCCCGTCGTGTTGCCAAGAGGTCTCAAACTTGCCCACGAGATTCCGTATGCGCCCCCTTTAATAGCAGTTCTGAACGACGAGTTGAATGCATCCGTTAATACTTGCCCAGTGGACCCCTCCAAGTTCCTAAACATGATTAGCGAGTCACTTCAACCAGATGAACGCCGTTCTCTAGCCGATCTTCTGTCCAAGCATGCAAGTGTTTTCGACTTCTGTCACAACCAACGGCATTTTCTAATTCCGCCAAATCGCACTCAGCATTCAATCCATAGTGGGGGTGCAAGACCGATTCGTCAGAAGCCTAACCGTGTTTCCGCGCCACAGCGACGCCTAATCAACGACCAAGTCCAGGAAATGCTAAGGAATGGCGTAATTCGAGAATAATGCAGTCCTTGGGCAGCACCTGTCATACTTGTCAAGAAGAAGGACGGCTCATGGAAATTTTGCGTCGACTATCGACGCCTCAATGCTGTAACTAAGAAAGATGTCTACCCGTTACCCCGAATCGACGACGCCATTGATTGCCTTCATTCAGCTTCCTATTTTTTCTCCGTTGACTTGAGATCAGGATATTGGCAAATTCCCATGGACCCCAGTGATAAGGAAAAAACTGCTTTCGTAACGCCTGACGGATTGTTTGAATTCAATGTAATGCCCTTTGGACTTTGCAATGCTCCGACCACCTTCGAGCGTTTTATGGACAGCGTTTTGTGCGGCCTCAAGTGGGAAATCTGCATGTGCTACCTCGACGATGTTGTAATTTTTGGTCGAACGTTCAGTGAGCACAACAATCGCTTGGTTACTGTCTTGGACTGCTTGGCAAAGGCTGGTTTAGTCCTAAATTCGAAGAAGTGCCGATTTGGAGATCGCCAAACGCTTGTGCTGGGCCTCTTGGTCGATAAGGACGGTGTAAGACCAGACCCACGCAATATCCAAGCAGTCAGTGATTTCAAAGAGCTGCATTCTGTCAAGGAGCTACGAAGTTTTCTTGGCCTGTGCTCCTATTTTCGCCAGTTCATACCTCGATTTGCAGACACAGCCTATCCCTTGACATCACTCCTGCAGAAAAATGTTCCATTCACGTGGACTTCTGAATGTGACGCCGCGTTTCGCCAGCTCAAGCTCCTTTTGACATCGGGGCCCATACTTCAACACTTTGACCCCTCGGCTCCTACAGAGGTTCATACCGACGCCAGCGGTATAGGAATAGGGGCTGTGCTAATTCAACGCCATGGTCTTAATGAACATGTTATTGCCTACG
Organism: Haemaphysalis longicornis; assembly: GCF_048455015.1. Classification (NCBI taxonomy): domain Eukaryota; kingdom Metazoa; phylum Arthropoda; class Arachnida; order Ixodida; family Ixodidae; genus Haemaphysalis; species Haemaphysalis longicornis. Next base: position 132,690,438 of record NW_027526460.1, read on the forward strand.
CCAGTCGGGCACTGAGTAAGTCAGAAAGGAACTACACGGTTACAGAACAGGAGTGTCTCGCTGTCGTCTTCGCCACTCAGAGATTCCGCTCCTACCTCTATGGACACCCGTTTACCGTCGTAACTGATCACCATTCGCTATGCTGGCTCGTCAACCTTAGGGATCCTTGCGGCCGCCTTGCACGCTGGGCCCTGCGTCTGCAAGAGTATACCTTCACGGTGTCGTACAAGAGCGGCCGCAAGCATGCGGACGCGGACTGCCTTTCTCGCCTGCCACTGGAAACCAAGAGCTGTGATGACGACGGTTTCGACGACTGTCTTGCTTTTTTGTCAACACCATTCCCCGATATCTCCACTTTCAAGATAGAACAGCGCCGGGACAAGAGTCTGCAGCCCTTCTTCAATTGCGCCCGTGCCGACAAGCGTGATACCCGCTTCTGCGTTCTCGACGGCTTACTATACAAAAGGAACTACTCTGCAATTGGTTCCAGCCTTTTGCTTGTGGTACCGCAAAGCCTGCGCAACAGTATTCTAAATTTCATGCACGACAATCTTACGTCTGGACATATGGGATTCGCCCGTACACTTCACCGCGCCAAACAAAGCTTTTACTGGCCAAATATGCGCAAAACCACAGAAAAGTATGTTGCCACTTGTATACAATGCCAGCGGCACAAGCTACCCACTGCCGCTCCGGCAGGAAGGCTTCACCCTCTGAATCCACCCACTGCCCCTTTCGAAAAGGTCGGCATCGATTTACTGGGCCCATTTCCGCGATCATCGAAGGGTAATCGTTGGATTATCGTGTGTGTGGACTACCTTTCACGTTACTCTGAGACCGCCGCGCTACCATCTGCTACTGCTGCGGAAGTGTCTCTGTTCCTGCTCCGCAATATACTTCTTCGTCATGGACCTCCCCGCGTCATCATAAGTGACCGTGGCCGTCAGTTTACAGCGGACGTCGTTGAAGAGCTCCTTCGCGTCTCTCAAGTTGAGTTCCGGCACTCTACCCCATACCATCCTCAAACGAATGGTCTCACCGAGCGAACGAATCGAACACTGTCCAATATGCTAGCAATGTACGTAGCCACCGACCACAAAAACTGGGACGACATCTTGCCTTTTCTTACGCATGCCTACAACACCGCCAAGCATGAAACCACCGGATACAGCCCTTTCTTTCTTCTCTATGCACGCCAACCTCGCTGCTGCCTGGACACCATCTTCCCTTTTGCTGAACACGACGAGCCTTCAGTGGCGAAGACGCTTTCCCTTGCCGAAGAGGCCCGTAGGCTTGCGCGCCTACGCACGTTAGCCTCCCAAGACCGCTATAAACAGCGATATGACCATCGTCACAGGGACCTCTCTTACGCCCTAGGTGATCTAGTCTGGCTCTGGACCCCACAGCGCCGACGCGGCCTCTGCGAAAAACTTCTCGCCCATTACACTGGTCCCTTTCTTGTTGTGAAACGTATTGGCGAAGTTAATTACGTGCTGTCACGCCTAACCACCACTGGTCGACCGTCGAAGACGACCCAAGTTGTACATGTGGCGCGTCTTAAACGCTACAACTCCCGTTCCACACTGTGACTCGCCCGGAGGGCTTCGTCTGCGACGGGGGAAGTGTAACGGTCAACCAATTCTACAACATTGGCTTGGCCAAGTGGATTGGATTAGCTGAAGAGGAGAAAGAGGATGCGGGAGCTGGGCTCTCTGGGCTAGAGGAAGAAGAAGCCGGACCGCTGCTCGCGTCGTGCTCAACGGTGCTCGACTTTTCCCTGCCTTCGGAGCCTGCGCTCTTGCCTTAATAAATCCCTCCCGGACGTAACAATATAATATCGCTCTTTATTAAACAAGTTTGTTCCTGGTTAGATACTTGTGCTGATACTTGTGCTGTGCTCATTGTGCTGCTGTTTCCACGTGGACCGTTTTGTATATTTTTGAAGATCGATTTAGGAAACTATGATGTGATGATGGGTGCTTTCGAAGCTCGTTCTTGGAGTTTTTATTATAACAGTGGAAGAAGATTTCCCGTGTATAAAGGGGATTCATACAATGCTGCAGCTAATATGTTTTCGTATGTAGTGACTTTTATAACATTTTTGCGTTTCCCTAAAATTGTGCAATACTAGTTGAAGGTTTGACAGTTTCTTGAACATGTTTATTTCCCTCTTTTGAGTGTACGTGTTCCTTCTGAGAATGAACAACATGCATGAACTAGATCGTGACTGCTGCATAGCAAGTAGCACGACGAAAGTGCTGTGCGTCTTGAAGTGTTCAGATAAGGGGTAAAGAACCTTTCCTAATTCTGGTGTCTCTGCTGTGATCTTCTGTCATTGTGAACTGCCAACTAAGTCGTGCATTTTTATTGTTCCGGATATATAGTCACTACTTTTGGCAAGTGTGCGAAAGGAAACCAATTCTTTGTTATTTCTTATCAAGGTCCCTTGCCTTTGCTGGGTTGAGAAGCTTCATATTGTGTCACCCTCAGCGAATATTTCGTTCTTTATGATGGGCCACAATATCGAAAAACCAAGCTGTGTTATAAAATTTATTGCTCGACTCACGTGTCTCGGTCGAAATGATCTTTTCAGTAACAGCTGTTCTGCCATGCACAATTAAAATAAAATTATAAAATCTTAAATATACCAAATATTTTCAATGAAAACGATTAGTTCAATACATTTCTGGACAATCCAATTCGCGAGGCACCCGAAATGGCCGAACGCACGGCACAGCAAAAGGAAAACTGCTCGAACATAAAAAACAGTGAAATGAACTTTCGGAACAGCGACACATTTCTTAGGGAAGCTCATGTAATCAAAGTAACTGGGTAAAAAAAAATTTCCCGCGCCTTCCCGCGAGGGGAACACGAGTAAATACAGAGCATTGGGGCCTCAGTACTGATTGAAGGCAGTGTTGCTTCCATCGCTTCTTCCGTGATGCTGGAGTAGCAGCCACGAGTAAACGTGGGCACGAGCGTCAACCAAGGAAGGAAGGAGCAACACAGTGACTGAAACACGAGCGACCGCTAGCCGCTATATTTGCAGCGCGCGCAGTAGAGGGAGAGCAGTACGGGGGAGAGAGCATGCATGCGCAAGCAGCGCGCGCCCTTCCACTACCCACCGCGCTGCTATCACGCACCTGTTAGGCCGAGACCGCGACGGAGCGAACGGGCTGACTACGACGCATGCGCGCGCCAGCTGCTGTTGAGAGAGAGGAGGGAAGGAGAGGCGCACCTGCTGCGGACGCGAAACTGTTGACACCGTCTGACGCAGGAACAGGCGAAGCTAAGAAATGCTCTGCATTTAAAATTGCGCCAATCCACCCTGTGAATGTGGTTGGAAAGCAAAGCTGTAAGTGGCACCCACAACAATTACCCATGGTACGTCACTCCAATTCACTCACGTCACTCTACAAATAGTGGAAGAAGAGAGAAGTAAAATGCACTTAACCACACCCTCTATTACATCAAAGAGATATTCTTGGTAAGGTTAAATTAATGCATGATGCACGAACGGTGGTTGGTTGAGTTGTATTGGTGAAGCACATGAGTGGAATTTATCTTTTTATAAAATTAAAGAAAACTCAAACTCGGTGTCAGACGATCGTTTTTCTCCATCTATGCTGCCGCCGGTGGAGGCGACTAGATCGGCGGTAGAGACGGAGAAGGAGCAGGAGGAGAGAAGGAGGAGGAATAATATTTATTAAGATTTGTGTACTGCCCAGAGGGTGGCCCAGGGGAGTGGCTCGTTCTTCACGGTAGCCCATTTTCACTCCGCGTCGCCTGTGCTTTCTCCACGAGCTGAAACTGGGTAAGCAAAGAGGGTAAGCAAAGTCGCACACCCCGATGATGTGGGGCAGACTGTTCCTACTTCTAAACACAATTTACATTCCGCGTCGTAGCGATTCGGGTGCATTAGGTGAACACGCGTAGTTTGTGGGGAGGAGCCGTATTGTATGAGCCGTAGGATAGTTTGTTGTTCTATGGAAAGGTAAGGATAAGGCGAAGGTAGGGTATGTCTTAAAAGGCGATAATGCTGGATTATGTCCCTAAATGAGACAAGCGGGATACTGCCTTCGTGCAGGTACATAGTATGGGCGGTAGAAGTGCACGCTTGGTGGGCGTATTCGTTGCCCTCCATGGGAGCCTATGCGGGTGTCCAGATTAGCTCAATGGAACCGTTTTTAGAGTGGTTTTTAACACACACAGTGCAGGTTGGGACACCAAACCGGACTGGTAATTCCGGTAGGCTTGTTGGGAATCGGTACGACCTTACGAACCCCTGGTTGAGTGAGAGCCAAGGCGCTAATTAATTGCCTTTTCTGCTGCCGTCATGTCTTCGGTCTTGAGTGAGGCACAATAAGGGAGGTTGGTTCTGGAGGTAGCCACGATAATGGCGTACTGTTGCCCTCTATGTTGGGAGGCGTCTGTGAAGATAACTGCATTATGCCCACTGAGTGTGGTGTTGAGCGCTCGAGCCCGTGCTTGTTGGCGCCCCTCGTCGTGTGAGGGGTTCACATTTCTAAGCAAAGGGAGCATCTGTGGTTCTTGTCGTCAAAAGAACAGGAGTACATCAAGAAGACTACCGTTCTGTGCTGCCCACCAATCTGGGGAAGAATGCGGCGACCCGCCGCAGTTCTGCTCATTCAGAGCTTCTGGATAGAAATATGGCGCTTTTATCAGCTCTTACACCGTGTTGTAGAGCCCCGTGCTAAGCACCCTCTCAGTGGACGCCTTTCTAATCATTATATAAAGCATCTTTATGTCCTGCTTGACGAAAAGAAGACAGGGGTTGACGTAAGGGATTCTGGAGAGGACAAAACCTTGAATTAATCAAAAGGTGTCGGATTCCTTGAGGCCTCGCTTCTCGGTGGCAACTGGCCTAATCATGTGTATGTTTTTATTGATGCTGTGTTTGAGGCGCTGCAAGGATACGTAACTCTTGGTGTTGGCCTGGATATGTAGGCCCGGAATATTCAAGCTGGGTCTTCGAGAGATGGCCTGGTCTTCAAGAAGTATTTCAGTGTGTTCCTTGAGGTGTCGTTTGGCGTGAGGGCGGACGACAAAGAGCTGAGATTTTTTACGTGAACAGTGAAAGCCAGAGGCTTTAGCACATTTGCGTATCAGAAGTGAGATTTCATGGGTTGGTGTGTTTCCTTTAATCCCATGGCATTCAGCGAGAATGCATAGGTTAAACCCGTAGATGTGCTTGGTGAGTGATCCACTTGTCGTGCCTGTCTCCGCGTGGGCTCGTAGCTAAATCGGTAAGAAAAGGGGCTCTGGCTTTGTTCCTGTATTATTTAATGTTCGATTCGTTGCGGTGCCAGAAAATTCTTTTATGTGTTCGCGGGAGTTTTCTGTTGAAAAAACGGTCGCGAAAGAACCCCGGGGGGTAGAGGTAAAAAGGTTTGCTTTAAAAATGGGCAAACTTTGCCCTGGGTGGGCCTCTGGAATGAGTAAGGAGCACACGAGGCCCAAAACACAACTCTGCTGTTTTAGCTGGCTCATGGTGCTTCCAGTGAAAGGGCTGTGGCCTTTCATTTAAAACATACAGGAGACACTGAGTACAACAGGAAATATTTAGGCATGGGAATTAGGCAAGTACGATCTAGGCGAGAGCAATGCACGTTTTTGGAAATACCACATATGTAGATGTAACAATAGTGAGTGGCGAAGCATTTCAGTCAAAGCAACCACGAGAGAAATGAACACTACAAAAAGAAAAGGATGACGATGCTATCGACCGGACACAATCATAACAGTGAACACAAGCATCTACAAGCACCATTTCTTTACCGTGAACAGAATGAATGCACTGAATTCCAAATGACACTTGCTATGCATGTTTCATTCCTGTGGCGCATGTGGCGGTGGAGTCTGAATTCTGTACGTCGACAGCAGGTGTCAAACATGGCAGTACACACAAAATCGGCGCTACCGTGCCACAATTCACTAATAATGCTTTCCCACTGACTACATCAAAGAGGGCTTTGAAGTCTTTCAATATTTTAACAGTGAACCTGTTGTTACTGGTTGTAAGTTCGGTGTTGCAGGGCAAAATACCAAGAAAATACTGAGCACTCCTGAGCGCGTGCCTTACTGTGCCCTTAAGTCACTGTCGCACAGTGGCTTTAGCCCAAAAAAATCAAGTGCTAGTGCAAACATAATGCTTTAAATTATGAACACGGCAGTACCTGTGCATATGTCTACGACTATTACTAGCACACTATAAAGGGACGATGGAACACGTAAATACGCCATTTCAAACGTGTACAAATGCGTGGTGATGTGTTCTAAAGTGCCCACGTATAAAGAAATACTGCAGCATCGCTGTGGTTCAAGCATTTAGCCTATGAGCCATCCTGTTTGAAACTGTATTCTTCACCAGACGGAATGTTTCTACTTGACCGATGACACGCTCGACATGAATCCTCAACCTTTGCAATCGGCCTGGACTTTTTTTCGTTCTCGCTTGAAAGCTGTGAACGGCCTTTCAAAAAAGGCGGAATATACAATGTATCTCCTACCTTGGCTAAATCTTCCTAAATAAGGAATGCGCGATCTTAGGTTTCTTCACATTTTCTGCTTTTTTGTGACTCTTAAGGACGTGAAAGAGTCGTAAGCTTTGTTTTATAACATGGCCATTTCGACAGCCTTTAGTTCTAAAATTTTTTCTTCGGCGACTTTGGTCAAGTAGTCTTTGTATCACTAAACAGCATAATTATTATCAGCTTTGTTATACCTGCACTTCCATTTACACCAGTTTTCATTTAAAACTTCAAAGAAAGTCAATAATAAGCTCCCTGCCCACAGTTTTTTTCATGACCAGATCACTCATAGTCTGTTGGACAAGTTAGCCCACAAGAAGCTGTGGAAGAAAAGAAGTGGCAGGTGGCTGCCATTTTTGAAACCTCAAACAAAGTCCAAGTTAAAGCTGAACGCTTGGAAGAGAAAAAAGGCTGCTGCAAGACCGGAGAAGGTACTAGAAATCACTGTCTCAAAGTGTCAGTTGCAGAGCATAGTGAAGTCAGTGCCTAGCAACCAAAAATCTCTCGAGATCTTCAATGACCGAAAAAGCTGCGCTTTTACACAGGGTTTAAAAACTCTCAGACGTTTATCCTTTCTTACACCTTTGTGAATGAAAGGCTTGCCGATTTCAGTAAAACTGGTGGTAACAGCTAACCACAGTTGCCTACGGAATGCACGAACTGAAGTGCGTGCTGATGCGGTTGCGGCTGGGCCTTGTTGAAATGGACTTGGCCTACAGGTTTGAATTATTGGCAGCAGCGTGAGCCGTATTTTGTCTTCTGGATTGCGTTTCTTGCCGCATATCTAGACAAAGTTTCCAAGTTGGCAAGTACGGAGCTTGTTGATCGTTTCCTGCCGAAGGAACTCAAGAAATAGCACCCCAAAACCCGAGACATTTTGGATTGCACAAAGCTTCGTATCGAGATATCAAGCGACTATGCAACACAGAGTGCCAGATACTCGCCATATAGGCACCATAATACAGCCAAGCGATTGCTTGGCCCGCCTCCTAAAGTAATGGTGACACTTCTGGCTTACCTGGCACTTTGTAGGTGGTCAAAGAGATCACACGACGGAGTGGATTGTACGAACTCCTTCATGTTAGAGACTCTGTTAGGGCAGATCGCCCATTCCTTATTTAGGAAGATTTAACCAAGGTAGGAGATACATTGAATAACCGCCTTTTTTGAAAGGTCGTTCACAGCTGTGATGCGAGGACGGAAAAAAGACCAGGCATGTAGCAAAGGTGAGGATTCATGTCTAGCGCGCCATCGCTCAAGTAAAAACATTCCGGCTGGTGAAGAATACATTTTCAAACAGGATGGCTTATAGGGTAAATGCTGTGTGGAATGTTTGCACACTGCTCTGTAACTTTGTAAACGAACCTTTGGTTGACCGCCAGTGTTACACTTTGTTGTGTTGTTAAAAATTTTATTGTCTTTTTATGTCTTAGCAACGTGATGATGTATATGTAGCTTTGCTAATGCTCCTTGCCGAGCAATAACAGCTACAAATCATAGCATGTAGTGTTAATTTTCATCACCTTCACCCCATAGGTTGGTATTGTAAAGATGTGTAATGCTGACATTAAGTTTTCATAAGTAGGTTGGAGTATGGAGATGATGTGAACGGACTTCTGAAAGAGTGTGTGTTGCGCTGCTAGTGTTTTTTATTCTAAACCACAGTGACTTGCATAGTGTGTTTTACAGAAGGGCCTTGGGAAAAAATGCGTGCAAAAGAAATTTCTACTTCTTTTAACTAGTGCAGCTCTTTCAAAAGCTGGCGAAGCTTGCACTAAGTCGTGCAAGGCTTGAACCACAGCGAAGCTGCAGGATTTCTTTATACGTGTGCACTACAGGACACATCACCACGTATTTGTACAAGTTTGAAATGGTGTATTTACATATTCTATTGTCCCTTTGCTCTGTGCTTGTAATAGTAGTCGTCATATGCATAGGTACTCCGTGTTCCTCATTTAAAGCATTATGTGTGCACTAGCACTTGATTTTTTGTGGTAAGCCACTGCGCGCGCCAGTGACATAATGGGCGCAGCGAGGCAGCGCTCAGGAGTGCTCTGTATTTTCTTGGCATTTTTCCCTGCATCACCGAACTTACAACCAGTAACAACCGCTCCACGGTTATACTATTGCAGGACTTCAAAGCACTCATTCACGTAGTCAGTGTGAAAGCATTAGTAGTAAATTGTTGCACGGACGTGCCTATTTTTGGTGCGCTGTTATGTTTCACACCTGCTGATGATGTAGACTGTTCAGAGTACATCGCCACATGCGCCGCAGCAATGAAATATGCACAACAAGTGTCATTTGGAATTTAGTGCATTCATTCTGTTCACGGTAATGAAATGGTGCTTTTAGTTGCTTGTGTTCAGTCATATGATTGTCTCCTGTCGATATAATTGTCATCCTTTTTGTTTTGTAGTGTTAATTTCTCTATTTGAATGCTTTGACTGAGAAGCTTCGCCAATCACTGTTGTTAGCTATTCATTTGTCGTAAGAGAGAAACGTGCATAGATACTCGCCGAAATCCTACTTGAGTAATTACCATGCCTAAATATTTCCTGTAGGACTGAGTGTCTCCTACATGTTTTAAATGCAAGCCCACAGCTCTTCCATTAGATGCACAATTAGCCAGCTAAAATCGCCGCGTTGTGATTTGGGCGTCGTGTGCTCCTTTCCCATTCGCGAGGCCCACCCAGCGCAAAGTTTACCCATTTTTTCACCCTGTTACTTTGATTACATGCGCTTCCCTAAGAAATGAATCGTTGTTCCGACGGTTCATTTCACTGTTTTTTATCTTTGACCAGTTTTCCTTTTGGTGTGCCGTGCATTCGGCCATTTCGTGTGCCGCGGCTAGTGGATATTAAGCCAATGTATTGAATTAAACATTTTGCGTTGAAAATCTTTGACGTGTGCAAACAATATATCTTACTACAAATGGCAGAACAGCTGTCGCTGAACTGAAAAGATAAGTGCGACCCGGACACGTGAGACGAGTACTAAATTTTATAACACAGCTTGGTGGTTTCAGTATTGTGGCCGATCATAAAAAAAAGAATATTCACAAAATGTGACACAATATGAAGCTTCTGAAGTCAGGAAAGGCAATGCACCTGGATAAGAAATAACAAATATTTTGTTTCATTTCGCACACTTCTTAAAAGTAGTTACTATATATCCGGCAAAAAAAAATGCACGGATTAGTTGGCAGTTCACGCTGACAGAAGATCACAGCAGGGAGAGCAGAATTAGGAAAAGGTCTTTACCCCTTATCTGAACACTTCAAGACGCACACCACTGTCGTCGTGCTACGTGCTATGCAGCAGTCACGATCTAGTGCATGCATAATGTTCATTCACGGAAGGTAAATGTTCACTCAAAGGAGTGAAATAAACAATTTCAGGAATCTGTCAAATATTCAACAAGTATTTCACAATTTCAGGGAAACACAATAATGTTATAGACATCACTACTTATAAAACATGTTAACTGCAGCATTGCATGAATCCCTCTTATACAAAGAAAATCTTTTTTCATGGTTATAGATGGTATTCGTTGAAAAGTTTAGCGGTCAATTTCTTCGCTTGGCAACACTGGAAACGGTCACAGACATTGCCGATGCGCCACGGACATGGGCAAGTACCGCCATCCCGCGGAGCCCAACGTAACGAGTGACGGCGCACTCACACGGTTCCATGGAGGAGAAGAGGGGTGCCTGATCTGGGGGCCGAGCGCACAACGTCGCCTAGCAACAGACGCTGGGCCACAGATATGACGGCGCACTCGCATGGTTGCCTGCATGCATTCCACGCCATTGAATACCGGCCATAGTAAAAACTTCAAGAACGATCTTCGAAAGCACCGATCACAATAACCTAGTTTCCTAAATCTATCTGTGCTGTTTTATTTAAAACAGCCGCTATTTAGCGCTAGTTTTAACGTGACTACAACAGACACGTAAGGAAGCATTCACCCGTTCAAACGATACAGTCCAGTTCTTTTGCGGTAGTTTTTACATGCTCTCCCAGTCGTTCACATATTAGCATCTAGCACGAAGTCGCGGGTTCGATACCCGGTCGCGGCGGCCCCTTTTTTGATGGAGGCGAAACGCAAAAACGTCCGTGTGTACGAGTTTTTGGAGCACGGTAAAGATCACCAGGTGGTCAAAATTACTCCGGAGCCATCCACTACGGTGTGCCTCATAGCCTGCGTTGCGTCGGCGAGTTAAACCCGGCCACGAATCACATATTACCATTTTATACAGGGTGGTTTTCGTTAGGTTGAAGGTGAGTGGTGTACAAACATTCCAGTATAGCAAACATGTTTTCCCAGACCTGCGTATCGAACATGATGCGCTCGACATAAATGTCGCCTCCACTGTCGGCAATAAGATCGCACCGCGTCAAACCTAAGACCTAGCTGTCCCTCAATTTGGTTTAAGTACTTGTGTCTCTAGCTTAGATTTCCTTCCTTGAAGAAGGGTACTTGGCGTTTTTGAATGGCTTCCTGCACAGTCAGCGTGTGCTTCATTGCTTCTTCTTGTTTTCACCTCAACAAGGCCAAAGTCACTGTTGCTTCTCGCAAGGCCGTCTGGTTAGGCACCAAGAAACAAACGCAGCTCCAGCGGTGACGCAGAGTCTCACTGGGTGGAGCGCTCACTACGCAGTTCCTTGTACTTCGAAATTGCATTTTCTTCGCTGTCGTAACTCACCTTCATGTAGTGCGTGTTGTGGTTTCCTTGCTTCGCAAATGATGCAATGTATGTTTCACTCACTGCTGCTTTCCGTAGGACTACATCTCTAAACCGAGAGGCTGTGATTCTTTTATTCTGCTCCTCCAGCCACAGTGGCGTGTTTTCACCTCTGGTCATCTCCTCAAGCTCATGGGCCTCTTCCATTGAGAAGGAGCGTGCCATGTCCTTTCAGATTTCATCCCAAGCACATACAGACGCAGCTTGATGGGCACTTCCTCTTCAATCCACGATTCAGTGGGCTTGCAGGTATTGACAGGCTGGTAGTTCACTTCATCGATATGGTCAACAAGCATATGAGAGAGCTGCTTTCCTCTAGGCTGACACAAAATGACTTTAGGGCAGATTAAGCCAGCCGTATCTTCGAGCGGGCCAACTGTTCCACCTGCGGCTTCGGGGCTTTCCCAGGTACATGTTTTTTGAACTTCAACTTGGAGAATACGGTCACTTGTTGCTTCTGCTTGCGGAGGCTATTGGGCCCCACGTTCTTGGTTTCGATGTGCACGACACAGCGTCAGGTGCAAACAGCTGGCCCATTAGCTTGAAATCCAGATTTTGCCAGAGCAGAACCGAGACGTGTTTGCAAACACCACCAGAACCACCTCGATAAAAGCAGTGTCCTTTTTAAAACTGCCGTCGGAATGTACAATACACATCACATTGTACAATATGCCTATTCTAATTGACGCTTCCACTTTGTCTCTTATGTTTGTTCCCTTTGGGTCATGAACTGCCTTTCTCGGAAAAATTTTGTTTTCGTATGCGCACGATCCGTATAAATAAAAAAATCGACACTATGAATGCTCGTTGGTATGATATCTGGCTGCGTGGAAGCAGTTGGCTACAACATGTTTACGCAATTTGAATACGTTATGCTGGTCAAAATACGTATCGCTGACATTGCTACAGAAATACCATTTAAAATATAGGATTTGTTTCTGCACTTCTTCGGAAATATGGGGTCTTTTTCACCTAGCATAAAAGCAGCACATTTAATTATAGTAACATTTTGTCTGATATTGCTATGACCACTGTATATTGCTTTGCAAGGTTGTTGAAATGAACGTTATCAGCCTATCGGTATCAGCATATACTAGGGGATGTTGCGTATTACCTCCTCAGTGCAGATTTCAATTCTCACCCAACTTTCAATTCATTGAGTCACAGGTACGTTTTTCTCAATTTATCCTCGTTATGTTTTGCCAAACCCTATTGACAGCTTATAGAAAACATGTCTAAATCATCCAACTCGTAATGCAGGGAATAAAAAAGACTCTCGCCGGTGATACAAAATTACCAGCCAACGTATGCATTAGTTCGTTGCAAGATCTTTATGACTTGCTCAGCTTGTGATATTTGTACAAGAGCGAACATTTTGACCAGTTGTGTTCGCGTGTGTGATTTTTCGCCATAGGAATCCTCATTCATAAAACTGCACAATTCATTGACGTAAATCTGAACTTGAAGAAGGCTGGATGTGACAATTGATGGACTGAGGGTTCACGATTGATGGTCTGGATTTATGGTTCACGTATTCTCGATTTCAGAAGATGCCGAATCGTTGATGTGGCGTCGGATTTCGGTGCCGAAACGTTTTTTAATTAACACGCAGCTTACTTCAGTGTCATACAAAAAGCATTTGTTTTTAATTTTGTAATTTTCTCTTGCACTATTTGCTGGCTGCAAAAGCTGATACTTTTTGATAGCTTGACCAGTGCCTTATCTTTTTTCAAAGTAGACTCACTGATACTGAGATATCAGATAACCCAGGTGATGTCAAAAATTGGGCTTGCCTTCCAAGTAATATTTTCGAAATATCTCCCTAAGTTTTGTACATTAACGTTTTATTCAAGTCGTGGTGATGACCACGATACCAGTAATTGCTCTTGAGGCACTTCCTCTCTCCGTGAACCCGCAAACTTTATTGCTATTTTGAAATCCACGATAAAAGTTGAGCCCGGATATTCCTGAGCAATAAATCAGTCATCGAACCTTGCATATGATACGTGGAACTGATGAGATACTGACAGGATCATCGTCGGTCAATGTATTCGGGTACCCCCTTCCTGTTTATTCGTGTCCTCGCAAAGCAGATACCTCTTCCCCAGCTCGTTGTTTCTATTTTTGAGGCAACGTCGCAGTTCGGTGTCCTCTGAAACTACTTAAACTCGAACAATTAATTTTTACGTCCATATATAAAAAGCTGATTTATTTTTTGTCTTTCGTTGCTTGAGGGTTGGTGCACCAGTTTTATGGTACCTCTACTCCATATAAAGATTATAGCAGGCAACCACTGTACCAACAATCAAAGATATCTTCGTCGTGGGATTAACTAAGGAGTTTTTTCATAAGTAAAACATTCCCAAGTTGTAGATTATGCCGCAAGCATCCTGAACTTTTATTTGAATTCAAATTATATTTTCCTACAAATATTTCATTGTGGCATAGATTGGAAATTTGTATTATAACGCCTACAGCGGGCAATATTTATATTTTCGCTCGATCTTATCTAGATAACTGAGACACAAGCGCAACAGTTTTTAAAAAATCTTCTAGATTGCCCACTTTAAGTGTTTACCTTTGCGTGGGAAACACGTTGTAAGATTATCTAAATTCACTTCCCCATCCATTCGACAGAGTGAATTCCTTGCATCCATCTTTCAGTTCAAAAATTGTGTCCCTCTTCATATTCGTAGGAAAACAAGCTAATGCTGCAAATATTCCGCTGTTACTTTATTACGGAATAGAAATGTACTACTAATCTGCGGGGTACAAATTACAGATATAAAGGGGGTTCCTAAGCACGACTTTTACAATGCTTTTCTTGTTTGGTATGTTCCAAAATGTGTATGCTCTTTTCTATAACAGAAGACGCAAGTTGCTTCGCTTCTTTGGACTCCCTCTTCTGCTTCTCGTCGCTGCCCTCCTTGGTAAGTCTTCCTAATCCTTATCATTTTTCTTCCTATTCGCCCTTATGTTTTATTTCTGTAGGTATGTTTCAGCACATTTCGCTCCGGGGTGAAACGATGTTTTCGAAGGCACGTCATCCCTCAAAACAAGAATTATATTGCGGACAAGTTTAGCCTCACATAGAAAGTGACGTTTTTAACTAACATTTTCTCAAAGCAGAACACGAATTCAGTCTCTAATATTATCCGCAGCGAGTAGTTGTCATCACCAGAAGACGTAGTTTTATATGATATAAACGGGCTACTTTTGTAGGAGTTTAGCAAATAGCCTACACCGGCCTTCGGAGCGAACAGAACAAAAACAAAACATTACTGAAGTGTTTTGGATTACAAGTGAATGATAGAACCATCACAGCTCCCCGTGGCTCGCGATGTGTATACATCAATCACCTCGGCTTTTTATAAGTATGCTTTACTTCAACAAATACTGGTTCCTTACAACACTTTTGTTTTGGCCCGAATTTCGCCAACAAACAGACTTTTATGATGCATGTTTTATTCAGTACTAAAAAATATTACGCATTTGTTACATGCCTAATAACTATACAAACAGATTGTCTGGTGTCAGTGTTAATATAAATGCAACATACTAAGACACACCTCCCATTTACTGTGCTTTCTTCTTAAAAAATGTACAATTCTTCGACGGGCTAAACGTATTACTCTTACATTTGTACTTTGCAAAGAGCGCATAGCAGCTGCTATTCCAAAAAAACTTGTTTTTTTTTAAATAAGACGCATCATTCACTGACTTGGAACTTTGTACTCCTACGTCTACAAACGCTGTGGAGGAGGGGAAATGTGCAGGGATAACATTAGTTGGAAGAAATTTCCGGAAATGCGTGCTTCTACAGATTACAAAGTAGGCTGACGGGTCGGTGCATTTCACTGGAAAGATACACACCATAAAAATGTAACAGCCGTGTAAGCGTTAAGCGAGAATTTTGTCAGACAATCCAAGAGCGATAAGTCCCAAAACTGTGAATAATGCCATTCAGAACTTACAAATGTTTGCTGTGTTTTTTGCGAAATTACGAATGTGTAGTATACGTATTTTGTGGCACTGGAGCCCTAGCACCCAGCCGCTCTTTCTAAGACTGACACCGAGTCGCCGAAAACCCGCACCTTCACTGGAGGGCCCTTTCCAAATTACGATGCTTACAAGAGCTCGCTGCGCTCACCTTCACATGCTGTATGCGAACGTTGTAACCTATAGGTCGTGGCACACGCCCCACCATCGCCTTCACGTGGCACATGGTGGTGCGCATATCTATTTACTGGGATTGACCACTGCCACATTTGTCCGATTACCACAGGTGATTCAGTAAGTTTACTAAAATTTCTGTGATTTGTGCAGTCACTTTATAAACGTGCCAATGAATACTCGTTTCTGTGAAAAACACAAGTTGACAATAACAGTGACTTTAAAATGTACCGACACCAATTTTTGATATTAATTTTAATAAACAGCTCAGTTCCTATACTCGAAAGAATACCATGGCTTAAATATAGGCGGCTGGCAAGGCGAAGAAAATACTTCAATTTGATCTCATTTATCCTGCCGACGGAACAGCACGCGAAGCGGTGCATCGCAAATGGACATCACCATGACATCACTCCGTGAGAGGAAACAGAATATACGTAGCCATCTGCCTAACACGCTCGTCAGAAACTCGTGACGTCGCTACACGCGCGCGGCCCGGCGAGCGGCGACTGGGCGCTGCAACGTTCGCACCGTAATACACGTAACCAGAGCTACAGGCCTAACCGCTGCTCGCAAAGGCACTCTTGCCAAAATCTTAAGTTGCACACCAGGGAAAGCAGCGGACAATAAAGCTCATAATCGCCGTAGAAGACGCCATCAGGACTTTTAGCGAATGCAGTCATGTAATGTCAGCCGCAATACTAGGCTTAACTCCTTGAGGCAGCTCATTAGCTCCGCTGCCGCGGTTGGGCGGTCGAAAAAACGTCTCGTCCTTCTTTAGCACTGTTTTGGCGTCCGCACAAAACAGTGACATCATTCGTGGTTCCCTGTACACGCGGCCTCCGGGCAGGAAGCGCGGGAAACCAAAACGGACGATTTCAGGCCGCTGAGATAAAAACATTTTGGCCCACTGAAGCACTTAAAGTGCTGTTTCGGATTTGCCACTCCGTTAGCATTGATGAAATAATTAAAAAGGAAGTTTCTTTCCGGTCAGTACTCCTTTATAACACCGATCGTCTATAGGCATGACCGTTATTGTTGTATCACGCAATGGGTCTGACATAGTTCGTGCGTTCATTCGTTGTTGCGACACTTGATTTTCTATGTTTCTATGAGGCATTGTATTAAAAACATAATTTGTTCATTTTTAACAGTGCTCTGTGCGACTCCGGGCACTGCCCTCGGTGGAGGTGTGGGAGGCAACGGAGGAATCAGTGGTGGCCGAGCTGAAGACGCAATGGTACGTGCTGAGGAGATGACTGCCCAGAAGTAGAACAGCACACTTCAATGTCGCCCTGGATTAAGTAGAAGGATGCGGATACAAATAAAGGTTTAAATATCTGCTGAGGTCCTTTTTTTGAAATTCATTGGCGGTATTCTTGATTTTTTGGCTGAATTGAAGGCCTATATTTTGAAATTATGGATGCATGTGAGTGGTTTCCAAGCACTAAAACTTGCGCAGGCTCGATGACCATTTGAAGCTTTTAAGTGCAAAGGCAGTGTTTGGTTTGTACACCGGAGAACACAACGGTGAGGGTATTTTTCCTTTCAATAGCGCAGAATGCTAACCATTGGCAATAATAGCAACAAACTCAATACATCATGGCAAAGCTATAAATGTAGTGTGAATGCTTGTGCAGCCGAGTTTCAATACTTGCAATTTAATAATAATTCGATCTGTACAATTTGGTTTGGCGAAGACGCCTTACAAAAGCATATATAATAAGTCCTTTATATTTATTTGTAATATAAATTGGGTTATTAGGTTACACGGCGCATAATTTAACCACGCACCACTATTCCAGCTCTATGGTACCTAGTACACGGTGAGAGAAACGCCCTGTCTGCCTACACACAAGACTGTTTGGAACGGAGACGGTAAAGTATGTTGACACGAATCTAAAGACCCTATGGCATAATTTCTGGGCTAAGCATTCTTTGCAAACTACATCCACGACGTAGGCGTGTGTGGTGTGCACTGACCGATGAGCGACACATACTTCATATCACATGCACCGATCCACCTGCTCCCGAAGACGACTTGGCGGACGAGGATGAAGTATAGTAAGGTCGTCACACTCAGAATGCATAGCCGGATGGAATGCCTCGCGTTTCAGTTAGAGTTTGTGAGGCAAACATGGGGTACTCCGTTACATTTGTTTGTTTGACGAAAAAGTGCTGACTACCGCCTTTAGAGGCAAAACGAAGGCGGCAGTTGTAGAATCTTTCCAGCATCATAATATTTACATGGCCAACTGCTTCGAAATGTAACTGGACTGTTGTTATTTTTGACCTTCGCATTTTTCAAATATTGATAAATTTCGAACTCAGGTTGCGTTAACTTTGCGGATCAAATTAATGATGAGGTTCTAGAGGAGACGATGCGAGCAGAAGGGCTTATAAGAGAAGTCAGATTTGCGTGAGGCTCTGTTGATAACATTGTTTTTTATTTTTTTCTTGCGACCATGGTCGAAAACATGACCGGAAAACTAATTAAAAAATCGTCTGTTATTCATAAGAAAGCACAAATATTCAAGCGTGCACACACACAGAGCTACAAAAAAGAGGCTCAAGGCCCGTTTATTCTTCGAGGAAATAAAAAGAGAAATGCCGAAATCCAAAGCTCGTAATAAACGCCCCGTTCAAAGCCTCTTACGCATCGGGTGGTTGCACACAATGCGACCAACTCGCAATGTAAAAGTCATCAATATGCCCCACCGATTCGATGCGTGGACCCCAAATTCTTCGCGTGGTAGAGGACTGTCAGCACATGTGTAACCGTAGCACCAACCCACTGCAAAGTTGACCTAGCCACTCTTGGGAAACACTACACGTGCTTCAGGACCGGTAGAGCTTGCGTTGAGTGTTGAAACCATGTGAGGGCCTGAGAATGACCCGAAGCATTATTTCATGAGAGCGTAAACTCGCTTGCGAGGTCATAAATGTGAAGTATAACGGCGCACGCTCCGGCTTAGCACGAAAACATTTGGACAAGCCCACAATACGAGTGCTAAAAGGAGTCATGTTCCGATAATTCTGTAGATGTTATTCGTCCGTATGAGCCGTGCTTTTAAACCGCCCGAGGAAGCAATACTCTCTTGCAATCGGTTTCCACATATGAGCCAGCCAGGTACAAAGGCTCTCCTGATAATGGCATAGGCGACTGTAACCACTGGAGTGTACCAAGAGATGGCCACAGTAGTACATCACATAGGAACGAAATGATGCCTGATTTATGCACGCGCCGTACCTGCGCAGTTCGGGTTGTTTTACGTCTCATAGATACTCGCATACTCGGAAGGCAATGTTGCCAGGCGTTCTGGCAACCACACGAAACCGCCCGTCCACGAAAACAAATGCCGGTGCGAACATTGTGCCACATAACTAAAAAGGGGGCCTAAGGTAACGTTAGGATATAAAAACAGCGATCACCTGTATTTTTTAATACAAATAAGAAAGGTTGCCTTATTATGAAATGAAAAGGAGTATGCGGAGTATGATTGAACAACTGAATTGACCAGAATTGAAGAAAGAAATACCAGAAATACCAGAATTGAAGAAAGCCTTATAAACATCACCTTGACCGCATATAAGACAACACTCGACACCCCAATTTTCACGATCCCGACAAAGGCACTTACTTGGTGTCCTTATGAAAGAATTCCCAGAAAAAAGTACCATGAGGACGAGCTCTCATATAGGCGATATGCCAACCTCAAACAAAAAACAAAACCACGTGACACGATGAAGTAAATACGTCGATCAAGATATTCTTCCTGCAATCTCTCCCCCTGCCAAAAAAGTGAATCCAAAGGAGCCAGAATAGATACGAGCAGAAGAGAAGCCAAGGTTAATTTATTGGGATAAAATGAGAACACCAGGAAAGCATGCTGACGCTACGGCGTTTGGCGGTACGAAGGTAGCAATTGTCGCCATTCACCATCTTGGTAGTCCTGGTTACTACTGCAGCGTGTTTTATGCACGAACGGGAAATGCCATTCTATTGGGGCACGCGGCGAGGAACGACCGAATTAAAGCTGATGATTGCTTACACACTCTCAAAAAGCCAACACACTGATGGATGGTGGAGCATAATTTTCCTACTTAAAACTATGCAACACCACATCCCATTAGCAGCTGGAAACAAGGGTCGTGAAGCCAACTATTTAGCGGACCAATAAATACGCGAATTCAGCTTCAGTGCTCATTTGGAACACGACTTACAAAGTGCAGTTCCCGAAATTGCACCTAATGTCTTCTCATACGAGGCCTAAAACACCATTCTTGGCTGAACATCAAAGAATTGTGGTCTGTCCATAGCAGAACAACATACATATGCTTTTACAAACCTATATCGGTGAAGATATTATTCAAGAAAACTTTCAAGATTAACTCCAAACTGTGGTAAATACGAGCGTTAATGAGGATTTTCTATGCCATCTTGTCATATGCAAGCTTATACTAAGGAACTAACTATTTAGGCTTCAAATAGGGCCATCATATCAAGACACGCAAGGCAGACCTGAAAAACGTGGGCGATTGAGAGGCGAAGCGAAGGAGCGGCTGCATGAGGGGTCCCGAACTTCGAGTTCCGCCGTCCCACTTCTAAGCATTCACACGGTTTTCGAGACGTCCTACAGTGCCTTACTCAATGAAACTCCATGAAGGTCTTCTCTGACTTGCTTAAAATAGAACTGAAACATCCAAATGTCCGCCGTCTAACGATGGTGACGGTTTAAACGCAAAATTTTTGTTTTGAAAAAATCAAATGGCGAAGTCGCAATGTCACAGCCGCTGCAATAAAATTTCTAGCATCTACGATCAAAGTGCAAACTTCCCACTAGTCATAGACGAAATACAGACGACATTAAACAATACCCTAAAAAAAGCTGGGTGCCCCTCCCCGCCAACCATTGTAGCCATCAAACCATTGTCGTCATTAAGCGGAGGATATTTGAGGTTGCTTGAAAGAGATTCCGTAAAGGTGTAGTGTGTGTTTTTTGGTGTCAGAACAAACGCCTGCCCAACGGAGACCAATAAAATGCTCAGCGGGGGAGATGCGATAATCGCGCAGTAGCACAAAAGTCGGCTTCATGAGGCGAGAAAAGTCACGTTCGTTTCCGGCCACAAAAAGCCTTCTTTTCTTATTGTATCATCTTCACCATCATTCGCTTTACTATTGTCTAAACATTGCTTTCCCGCAACTTGTTTTGGTAATGAAATCGCCATTAGTAAGACGAAGACGGCGCCACCATAAAAACTTTTTCCCGCCCAAAACACTAGACAAAAACATTTTAAAGGGTGTCACTGTAGCGTTCTTAAACGAACTTACCACGTAATCGTGACCTTCGCAGCCCAAATGTTCCGCCACACACGCGCAGACAACCTATTTTTCTTCCGGGCCAGGGTAAATTTATCCGTTGCGGCTAGTCTTGCTCTCAACGTGGGGCTTCAGTGCTTGAAAGCTTAAGTGGGAAATGTAGCTACTTAGATTAACAACACTGCCTTGGCGCCGAAGGAATGCTATTGATTGATTAAGGGTGATTAGCCATCAACACTTCACAGGCGATGAGGCCCGCCGTAGTGTAGGGCTCCGGAATAATTTCGCCTACCTGGGAATCTTAAATGTGCGCCGAAATCTGAAACACCCGGGCGTATTTTCTTTTCGTCTCCATTAGAAAAGCGCCGCCGCGGCCTGTAATCGAACGTGGGCCATGCGGCTTAGTAGAAGTAACGCTATCGTGTGGTATATTTCAAGGTCAAAATGTAGACGTCTTCTAGAACTTTTTGACACCCACCCACTCGCTTTGGTATGTAGACAGGCAAAATGTGGCCAGGTTTCATCGCGGCTATCTTGGCTAAAAGAAACTTGCATACGGTGTTTCTTTTCTTTTTGAGTTGAGTGTAGTAGCTAATTTATTAGAACGCGAACTCTGGCAAGTTTTTCGGCATTGACAGGTGTAAGGGAAATGTACAGTGAGTAATTTACTAGACAAGAGACACACAGGTCTTAGCGCATAAAACGTGTACACCCAGGAACTGCTGCTTTTACAGGTAAAGGAACGCATTTCTGAAGAATTTACGGAGCTATTTCTTGAGGGTTATTTTTTAGTCTACCGCGTGTTATGGTGGAGTGTTTTTGCGAGGTTTGAACTCGAGCATTGGAGTAAAAATAATTTTAACGACGATAGTCTTTCTTGGGCTACTTAAAACCAGAAATTTGGTCGGTCTGTATGTCTGTCTGTCTGTCCGTCGGTCTGTCTGTAACTCGATTCAGCCACCCGGCCAATTAAAATCCTTACTGCAGAATAGTCTTATATACCCACAGGCACACGTAAACGTGTGAGCTCAGTTTACATGTTCATACTTGTCAACTTTGTTGAACAAGAACCAGACATTACGCAAATATCAGACAAGAAATTAGTACACAAGGGATATTTACAGTGTTCATTTATTATTACAGCGTTCCTTTATGCTTCGTTTTTCGATAGCGAATGATATATTACATCTACTGCAGACAAGCGCAGCCTGCTGTTGCCCGCGCCACCTTCTGGCGGCATACGAAAAAAATGGCCGCGTATCTGCTCCTTCCGTTGAAAATGTCGTCAAAAGACGATAGTCGTTGTAGGCATTTGCTGAAGAAATGCTCCCCTTCGCTTTCCCGCTCACCTCTCATGCTGTTCCTGTTCCGTCGCGCTCATACCAAAGTAAACACACTCAAGGTTTGCTCAAGGCGATTTGAATTTACCGCGTTCCACTGCTACAGGCCGGGTTCCTTGATGCCAGCGCTGCAGCACGGCTGAGACGCCCGTGAATCGAGGCCGCCGACTACAAGGTTTATAGAACCGCGTGGCCTTGCTCCATGTGCGTTCCAAGCAGAGCGTCGAACCTAGCTAGTGGAACTTTTCATTGCTGTTGACGCGTGATTTTTCATATGCCGCCAGGAGGCGGCGGTTTTCTGCAGTAGATGTTGAATATCATTTGCTACCGAACAACCAAGCAGCCAAGAATTTTTTAATAAAAGAACACTGTAAATATCCCTCGTGTATTATTTTCCTGTCTTATATTTGCGTAATGCCTTGTTCTTGTTCAACAAAGTTGACAAGTATGAACATATAAACCGGGCTTAGACGCTTACATTTTGCTGTGGGTATATAAGACTATTGCGCAGTAAGCATTTTACTTTGGCCGGGTGGCTGAATCAAGTTACAGACAGACAGACGGACAGACAGACATACAGACAGACCAAAATTTCTCGGTTTAAGTAGCACAAAGAAAGACTATCGTCTTTAAAATCACATGGCAATAGCAACGAAAGGTTCCACTAGCTAGGTCCACGTTCTGCTTGGAACGCACGTGGAGCACGGCAACGCCGTTCTATAAAGCCTCTATTCACGCGCGTCTCCTGTGTACTGCAGCGCTGCCAATGAGGAACCCGGCCTGCAACAATGGAACGCGGTAAATTCAAATCATATTGAGCAAACTTTTGGTGTGTTTACCTTGGAATGAGCGCGACGGAACAGGAACAGCATTAGAGGTGATCGGGAAAACAAAGGGGGGCATTTCCTTGGCAAATGTCTACAAAGACTATCGTCTTTGGACGACATTTGCAACGAAAGGAGCAGATACGCGGCCATTTTTTAGAAGGCACCCTTGCTGTAGTTAGGAGTGCATTGGTGTGAAGATTGCAGTGATGTCATTCGTTTCATTCTGCGATATTTTTTCGGAAGTTATAGCTCTAAGTTCATTTTAGCATTAGCAGCTTAGTTGAGCTTTGGCAAAAAGTTTTGTAAAATTGTTTTTTATGGATGGATTTGTGATGATTAGGATATCGTTGTGTTCGGAATTACATAGCTGTTGCTGTAGTGGCTTTCAAAATGTGCAAACAAGCAGAGAAAATTTTTTCTTCTTTGAAAGTTGTTTTTGAGGATTTTTTAGTGTAACTTAAAATACCTATTAAAAATAAATAAAAATTGTGTTCATGGCGTCGGGCGATGGTTATGAAGAGGCTGTGGAAATTTGGTTAGTGTGCGCTAAGGCTACGCTTAGTTGTGGGGTTGTAAAAATGATGAGAAAAAGGAACGAGCTCACATGGTTGCGCTCTTCTTCGACGGCGGTCCGTTCGCGTCTCCACGTACGCGAAGTACATCATACAAAAGTCGTGGTATTTGAAATATCTGCTGATTCGGCCTAGTATTTGTTTAATACTTTACCGCTTGAATTATTTCTGTAAAGCCTTCCCTTTACGTGTTTAGCGGGGCCGCCGTGTTCCCCGGAACCACTGAAATGAAATCTCTCTGATGCCTGGACACTTACGCGTAAGTAAATGTACATTCCCAAATGATTGGTAACTGCACACATGCATGGAAGCTCCAAGCAGGGGGGGGTTGGGCTGCCTTTAGAGACATTTTATTGCGTAGAATTTGCGTCATAATTTTTATTCACTTCTTGAAGTGCCACGCTTTCTGTAGACCTCAAGACCAATTATAGTGCCAGTGCAATAGCCAGGATTTATATAAGAGCAGCCATTTATCTTATGTGACCAAAGCAGTTTAGAATTAGAAAGGATACTCAGTATTGCACCTGAAGCTATCACTTACAACTACTGATTTACGCACCTTGGATGTAGTGTTCAGTACGTTAACAACTGGCCGCGTGAGAAGCGTTTATACCTGTCAAAGGCGCTCCAATGTGTGAGCGTTATTGATATGTTTCAAACGACGGGCCATATAAACCAATAAACTAAGCTGGTGGGACGGATGACGACAGTCGACTTTCGTCCCTACAAAGGTACCCCACGTCAAAGTGTCACTCTCGTAAACGCAGCTCCGAGCCTGGTCTACATAATTGATTTACCGTGAAAAGTAGTTTTTAGAGCGTACTCGCCCCAAATTCTGTCGTTAGGCTTGGCGGCCGCCTCACTTGCTTTCGTAGCTTATTCAACGTGCATAACCGGCAACCGATTAGCGGGCGTCTCAAGGTTTTTTCAACAACAAAAATATTTATATTTTACGAACGATATTTATTTTTGCTTCACCTTTATATTGGCGAAGTGTGCAAAGAATTTTTGAAAAGGTTATTTAGTCTCAAAAACCTTGTTTGTAGCACCCTCTGAAGAATGGCACATGCTATTGGTCTGTGATCCAGTCCTGGAAGTGTTCGGAAACGCACGCGTAAAGTTCGTCTGCTAGGAAAAGCCCCTCACGTGTTTTAGTGTCGCGTATTTGCATTCGTGGTTCGTGAATAATTGGGTGTGAACTTAATTTATGCTGTGCGTGGAGTTGCGACATGAACTGTATCGCGGGTCAAAACGTTTAGTACCGCACCTGACAGCACGGCGTCCTGCAGAGCGATGCTGCCAACGATTGCCGGGGAGAGCTTTCCTCGGTATCCCCGAGAACGATGTGCTGTACAAGGGTGCAACAGCAACTCCCGTATGCCTGACGTTTCACTGCACCCTTCTTCCTCTCGTTTCCACAAGGTATAGCAAATCTATACACTGCCAATACGTGCACAGGGCGTTACGTAAGGGGATGTCGTTGTGCTTTGAAAAAAAAATGATCTAAAGCTTTATGTTATGTCGCTGTTATCGCTTGATTTCTCCTCAAGTTTGGGTCTGAGCAAGTGGCGTCAAATGCTCTAAGACTTCTCAGCGTATTCCATCTGCACAAGTATTCGATTCAAATGGTTCGCCTTAATTGTTTACTTCAGTGCCTTCTCTAATGCATTACAATGCTTGTAGTGATCATTGCTTCCCGCGCCTATACACGCGCAAGAAATTTATCCATCGCAGTACTGTGTTCTGCTACTCTATGCTGCGCTGGTGCCACATCTTTCTTGCTATGTGTTTTTTCTTGCTGACGACGCTATATTTAGCATTAATCAATTTTATCGCATTTCGCTTATCTGTTGCGACACTTGCCCAAACAATACAACTATAAAATTGCAGGCATGAATCCCGGGTTAAGTTCTGTAGAATCTACCGTCTACTTGATAAGACGCCTGGACAGCGGTGATTCAGAGTGGTGTGATGATGCGCTTCCTTGAGTCGGCTCCGTGAACCGTGAATCGGTACAGTCAGTTTTTTGGTGCGTAAAGAAGAACATAGTGGATGTAGTACCCACGAACATTTTGTACTTATTTTCATACGTGCTGGTTTTGTACAGTGTAATAAAGTTTTTTTATTTTTATCCTCGAATAAAATTCAAATATCGTTATTATGACATGACTATGGGTTATTTCTTCGCTTAGAACTGAAGCACACACATTGCGCAAGCTTTATATACCCTTGATCTATACTTAAGGCACGCACGCAACCTGCCGATGTGCGCCGCAGTTATACAACCAAGCAATGACGTAGGCAAGAAATTTGTATCGGGGGGAGGGGGCATGTTTTTGTTATGAGGGGGGCTTGCAGCAGACAAGTGTGGTCAAGTGTCATTTTGTGCTTGCATGCGATGGGAGCAAAACTTTTCGGGACGCCTATATGCCCGGTTTGCCACCCAATGCAAGCAAGGTAAACAACTGCTTGCTTTTATACAGCAGTGGAAGACCTGGATACGGAATAAAGTTTCAGATAACATGCAAGATATTTTCAGGAATACCGAGGCGAATCATTCGACAGTAATCTTAAGTAGGTTTTTCTAGTCGTGAGTCTGTACTGGTTTAAGGCCACTTGCAAGAACATTATCCTGAGCCAAATTCTATGCCAATGTGTACTATGGCCCCAAAAGTCTCTTCTGACCTAATTTTAAACTACATACGTGCGCAGTATTAAAAAAAGAACCACTTGAAAACATGCCAAACCTGCCCCCACTGCACCTAGCGGAGAGTCGCCCCAACTAGTCGCCCCACTGCATCGAACAGCAGGTGTGACGTCATACTATGGAGACTTGCTGTTCGTCATCCCCTCAGAGCTGTCATGGTAGCCGTGCCTGAGTAAGCAGCGTAATGGCGGAACGGTGCCTCTTTCGCCCGGAGACAAGTCTTCGCTCAATTCCGACCACATGCGTGACTTCCGCGTGCAAGAACACGTACGCGACACCCAAAATTACCTTTCGCGCGTTTCCAATATGCGCGAAGCCGAAGAGGCTCAGCGTTGCTGCGATGAAGACAGAAAATTGGAGCCCCCCTACGAATAACTAGCTTTGTTCGGCGCATTTCAAGAACGATGATTTTCTTCATGACGTGAGAGCTGCTGAGCACGTGTAACTGAAGTGTGCTCGAATAAAGAGGCCTCTGAAGCCGGTTGTGGTGCCTTCTATGTTCTCCCACGTGCTCTGCAAATCGAGGAAGCCCCGGAGAGCGTTTGAAAAGCGCCGGCGCAAAGAGGTAAGTTCGATCGATGTAACAAATCCACACGTGCGCGATCTTTCTGACAGTTAGCCCTTTGTACACATTGTTATTTCCAGGTTAGTTTTTTTATCGCGGACGCTAAAATTCCTTCACCGTGGGGGGCACTGAACTGCACTGACGTTGGATTGCGGACGTCATAGGCTTCGCCAAACGGCATGGTTTCGCCTGAACAGCCTGGGAACTCGCCTGAGAACCCGCCTGAGCAACCAGTGAGGTGAGCTTGGCTCAAGATCCCACGGACGTGTTGTTCGTTGAAGAAAACTGTGACAGGCGGTTTCTGGGCCTAAACGATTGGCCTTTGTCGATTTCGCAATGCTGTAGTGAAAGCTCGCTCTCAGACGCGCGATCATAACGGCGACTCTGAAATGGATAGCCGAAGAAGGTCATTGCTACTAATTTTCCGCGTGTTAATCCGTGAACAGTAGTGATGTTGATCGATTGATTGTGGAGTTTAACGCGCCGACGCAACGCGCGCGATTAGGCGTTCCGTAGCGGAGGGCTCAGTAATAATTTTTTCTACCTGGGGATCTTTCACGTGCGCGAAATTCTCGTTAGCACGGGCGTTTTGCTTTTCGCCTCCTTCAGAAAAGCGGTCGCCGCGGCCGGGAATTGAACGCATGACATCTTGGTCAGCAGCGCAACGCCTTAGCCACTGAGCCACCGCAGCGTGTCAGTAGTGAAGCAAAATAACTTCAAGACATTGTAGGACCCAAAACGCGATAGCAGGCTACATCTGTGTCTGTGTGTGTGCCCGTGTTTGTGGGTGTGTGCGTGTGAGATAGACACAACGAAAGAAGGTTTGGGAATCAGTCTAGTTTTATTTCCCCTTGAACATCGTGTTTAAGTCCATGTTCTTCTTATCACCTTGTCATACGTTTTGTAATACCCTTCTTTGTGCCTGACTTTACAATCGACAGCGCTTCCTTGACCAACTGATTGGTGCAGATTCCATTTTAAGATCGCATAGTCGGCGCACACACACACTGCGTGAACGACAGCGAGACCGGAGCGGGAGACGGAACCCTTTATTTTTACGAGAACAGAGTATTTAATAAGCATAGTCAAGGGAGAGGGAGTTGGAAGAATACAAGGGCGCGAAAGACACGTGACGCCAACTTGATACGTCCCACGGCTGACTGAGGCTGCGGCAGATAAGATAGCTCGAAGATTTACAAGATTTCTTTTCCATTCGTATAAGACGCTGTACGGGCTTTGTCTCCCTAGTTGAGCGTCGCAAAACGTGAGGGTGTTTGTGTGCTTTCTGGATAGCCGGCGACAGTTTATCAGGTGTCACCTGGTCTGCAGGCTGTTCTTTCAAATCGCCATCGTTGTAGGTCGGTGCGGGCACAGCTGCAGCCGGAAGCTTTCCGTTATCTCGTGGCGTTTTGGGTCAAAATATTCATCCAGCGCAGCCACGGCTTCTTCGTAGGTTAGAGAGTTGGGTTTTTCGGACCGACGTTTCTCGCCAGAATCTGCACAGTCTTCATGTTTGACGCTACTACGAGGGGCTCCCCTTTTTTTCGATGTTTCGGTAACCCCGGTTGCCTCGATATAAGTTTCTGCCTTGATTACTACGCTTTCCAATTGTCCCGCTCACCGTCATACTCGGAAAGCTGGTGGTGGGCCATGGTTGACGTTCTCATTACCGCCGCTTTCTGGAAGTCCGTTAAGTGGGCTTGCCCGCCATGTTCTTCTTTACTGCACGGGTTCCTTTCTTGCTCCTTGCCACTCTTACATATTCGGCGCACACACGGTGGGTGAACGACAGACGAGGCCGGCGCTTGAAATGGAGCCGTTTATTCATCCGAGGACAGAATATTTAAGCAGTCAAGGACATTGTTGCGGAGTTACCAGTCCGGAATCGGAATGAATCCGGAATCATTCCGCATTTTCGCTACCTCGGAATGGAATGGCGACAATACTTGAAGGAATGGAATGGGAATGGAATTAAGTGCCTTTTGCCCGGATTGGAATGGTGATGGAAGTACATTTATTTTCCCAAAATAAAGCACATGTACTTTTTCCTTCTACGCGCGGTTTTTGTCAAAATATGCAGAAACACGCAAAAGAACCCACCAGCCCAAGTTCAAACATCAGCAAGCCGGAGCCTTGAATTTAACAACAACACAGTACTGTTAAAATCGATTGGCTGGTTTGATGATTATAGGGTTTAACGCGCCGACGCAACGCAGGTGATGAGGCGCGCCGTAGTGGAGGGCTCCGGATTAATTTTGACCACCTGGGGATCTTTAACGTGCGCCGAAATTTCGAACACACGGGCGTTTTTGCTTTTCGCCTCCATCAGAAAAGCGGCCGCCGCGGCCGGGAATCGAACCCGCGACCTCGTGCTCAGCAGCGGAACGCCTTAGCCACTGAGCCACCGCGGCGGGCGATTGGCTGGTTTCAAGCACGGTATATGTAGAAGCAGCGACCCTACCACAACTGTAACCTTATATACAGCGCTGCTACGACATTCGTCGCGATTCTACGCGTAATAACCGCGGAGCCATCCCCCCTCCCCCCTTCTCTTCCACTAACTGGGCCTTGTGATTTCTTACCTTGGCGGCGCATCCGCCCCGGCTGCGAGATGTCTCCGACCCCCCCAACCTTCGGCGACTCGCATCCAACCTTCCCGTCAGCGGGACGCTGGCGCGGTGCTTGTGTTCACTGCAAACTTCCGCATATCAGCTTACGCCCCATCTCACCTCGCGGTCCCCAGTTCTCCCCCAGGAACGTTTGCAATACTGTCCCTCCTGTCTAGACACTTGGACGCCTTTGCCCGAAGACGCGTCGACGAAGGCTTAAAATATTGGTTCGGGGATCCACCCGAAACAGGGGAGCCCATGAAATAGAAACTGCGGCCACGGCTGCGCTTCCCAGCTCTGACGCGGCAAGTAGCAGCCGAATAAAGGCCGTGTTCGCTCTGTTCTAAGGAGCCTCTGCAAAATCAGCGACCAGCTCGTGGCACAAACGAACCTCTCACCAGATAGAAGAAACTCTTAATCGACCAGATTTAAGGGAAATCCTCAATGTGGAGTAAGTTTCAATGAAGGAAAGTGTGACATTTACCTGAATGCAGCCATAAAGGAAAGCTAAAGAGCTTTCTCAGAAACTTCGCAGTTGAAGAAAAATTTCCCCGCATTTCCCCGAGGGGAAGAATGTGAAAGTGCGAATGCACGAGTTGAATTTGCGCGGTTCGGTAATGTTCGCGAAAGACAGATCACACACACACACACAACTACGAAGAAAGAAAGATGCATTTATTCACAGACACCTATTTGTGTTGTCGTTGTACTTGATTGCTAGAGCGGATCTCAGCTTTGAAATTTCGTGTCCGTACTCCTTTAAGCGGCTGCATTAGCCCTTCTCACGCCCGATTCCTGGCCAATCCCCCACGTGGGTATGTGCCATGTCAGCGGCCAGGCAGCGCGCGCCCATCTCCCCCCGTTGCCAAGGAAGACGAGGAGATTCCTGGCCAATCCCCCACGTGGGTATGTGCCGTGTCAGCGGCCAGGCAGCGCGCGCCCATCTCCCCCCGTTGCCAAGGAAGACGAGGAGCGCGCGCACCCGCAGCTGTTGCTATGTGGACGGACGGCGGTCGCCGGAATTCAGGGTCGCTTATACAGTGCATTCGCACTTAAAATTCGTCCCAATCCAGGATTCGAACCCGGGACAACCGCTTAACCGGCGCAGTCGCTGGTAAACTGAGTTGGTAAACTGAGCTAACCAGGAGGGTAGCAGTTTGTAACGCGAGAGCGAATCGATCAACAACTGGAAGTGTGAACAGGTGTTAATCGACCAGATTTATGGGAAATCCCCAAGGTGGTGTAAGTTTCTATGAAGGAAAGTTTGACATCCACCTGAATGCAGCCATACGGCTACAGAGGAACGCTACAAAGAAGCTCTCCGTCACCTGAATAGTCGCTACTGCAACCGACAAAAATATAATAAATAATTGTCGAGACAGCAAGTAGAGGTTTGATGACGACTTCTGCTTCTCCATGCTGGATGTAAGACTTAAGTAACCGCACACCTCACCTGGCGCCTGAAATGAGGGGAGGAGGATAGGCGGGGGGGGGGGGGGCCTTGTTGTTTAGAAGTGATCGTTGAAGCAGCCGTCATTTACACTTCGTGTTTTGATAACTGTACGGCGAAGCACCCATTTAGCTGATACTATTTTATTACGTAATTTGATAAATGAAACCAAAATAAAGCTTTTTTTTCGACCTTTCACTGCAGCTTGAGACCTTTATTGCAGCACATAAAATTCACGATTACATCTAATTGCGATGCTGAGCACGAGGTCACGGGTTCGATTCCCGGCCGCGGTGGCCGCTTTTATGATGGAGCAGAAAAGCAAAAACGCCTGTGTGTACGAGGTTTCGGCGCACGTTCAAGATCCCCAGGTGGTCACAATTAATCCGGAGCACTCCACTACAGCTCGCCTCATCGCCTGCGTTGCGTCGGCGCGTTAAACCCTACAATCAAGGCAAGGCAAGGCTGTCTCTTTCAGACGAGAAGGAAAGAGTGATAGCGCTTATCAAAAGTGTCGCAGGGTCTGTTTTCAGATATCCAAGTGGTCTAAATTAATTCGGAGCACTCCACTACAGCGCGTCTGATTGCCTGCGTAGGGTGGGTGCGTTAAACCTCGTAATAAATCAATCAATGAAACAGGAAACACAATGAGAGCTTTGTTATAACTACGCTACACGTCTTCCTTCTTGATTTTGCAACCTCGACTTTCCTCAACAATTGAAGCGCACGACAT
The DNA here is from genome assembly GCF_048455015.1 of Haemaphysalis longicornis. Lineage (NCBI taxonomy): Eukaryota > Metazoa > Arthropoda > Arachnida > Ixodida > Ixodidae > Haemaphysalis > Haemaphysalis longicornis. The sequence goes on from NW_027526460.1 coordinate 132,722,032, forward strand.
GGTTTTTCGGTAGTGTTAAGATTCATCGCTAAAGTTTAAGCCCGTAGCATCCAGCAAACTGCTTACACGTAGTTGTTTACAGCAAAGTACGTACGAGGAACGTAGGGATGCGTGCGCTGGCGCGATTTTCAACTGAACAGGCTCCGCGCGGCCTCAGTTGCAATGGCGCGGACATAACAAAGTGGACAACCGTGGCCCCAAAAACTTTGCATTTCATCGAGAAATGGCGGCCATCTACATATTTTTAGTCAAAATAATTTCCTAACACCGACATATTTGCTTCTGGCTTGGAATTGTCGGGACATTTTTTCATTGAATAGCACGTATACTTGTCGGGACCACAAAATCACTTGAAGTTAAGCGAAAATTCTAATTAAGCCACTTTTATTATCCAGAGTCGATTTTATCTCGTTTGTGAGCGTATTGACCGGATGTATTGCGACCGAGCCCAACGAACACATTACGATTGTTGATTGAGTTGATTGAGTTATTATAGGGTTTAACACGCCGACGCAACGCAGGCGATGAGGCGCGCCGTACTGGAGGGCTCAGGATTAATTTTGGACCACCTAGGTATCTTTCACGTGCTCAGAAATGACGTACACACGGGCGTTTTTGCTTTTCGCCCCCAGAAGAAAAACGGCCGCTGTGGCCGGGAATCGAAAAATTGTACAATGTGATGTGTATTGTACATGCCGACGGCAGTGTAAAAAAAGGTCACTTTTTGTGTGCAGCTGGTGCTGGTTGTGTTTCCAAACACGTCTGTAATGATGACAGCGCCGATGACCCCCGTCTTGACGATGACCCCCCTCCCTTCTCGTGGCCTTGCTGGGTCTCCCCATCCGGTGGCGGAATGTTGGGGCGGCCTCCGCCGACGCCAGCGAGTCGCAACCCTTTCTTGGGCCTCGCCGGCGGCTTTTGTGCGGCGTCGGGGGAGGCTTTTTTTCATCTTGACCTTCGGGGACGGCCAGGGGGGGAGCGGAGGTCAAAACCCTTATTGGCATGTGCGCTGCTGTGGGGGAGGCGGCATTGCTCGCGCCCTGCTCACGCATGCTTCGACGAGTTGGTCGAGAGCTGCGACTGCAAGCGGTCGCTCGAAGACTCGCTCCCGTGGCGGTTTCTGGGCGCCAGAACCCCACGCATCTTTCCAGCCAACCGTGCGGCGGTTTGGCACCTTTTTGGCCTCCGGGCCCCCACCAGAGATTGCGCCCCGATACCTCCTTGCGCGCTGCGGCGCCTTTTAATTTTAATCCAGTTTTTCGTGTCTTGTGTTATGCTGCATCGTCTGCTCTGTAAATAAGTGTAAATAGACTTCTTTTCTTCATCGTCTACCTGCCTCGTCTCGTCATCGGGTCCTTCACCACCCTCCGCGACGACACCACTCACCTTCTTCAACAAACCTAACTTTACTGGCGCAGCCCGACAGCGTCGTGGATATCTTCGTCGCTTCAAGTGACGAACTCGTGAACGAAGTGTGACCCAAAGGTGACCGCGAGAGTAGAAGAAAAAAGTCGTCTACACGCAAGGACAACGATGAAGCAGGGCGGCTCCGCGCCGCCTACGAGACAACGGATGAATTAGTTTTCCTGCCGGCGAAACTTCACTTCAGCACCTTCCGATACCCGCGGGACGTGTGGGACTGACGTGTGTGGTGCAGCGGAGCGGCCGTATCATCGACGGTGAGTGGTCCGTCTCTGCACCTTTTCTTTTTTGGTGGGATATCCTCATTGCCAGAGCCCAGCATGGCTAGGGACAAAGTGCTCGAAGCGGAACGCGCAAAAACGCGAGAGCTGGAGCGGCTTGTGAGGTTGGCAGAAGCGGAATTCCTAGCGCGTCCGAGAAATGAGACCGTTGTGCGGCCGTGCTGCAGTTGTGGTCAGACAACACATTCGTCCGCTGACTGCCGCCGTTACCGCTATCTCGATCGCGAAGGCAGTCCACCCCCACAGAGGGAACGGTTGGTCGAAGTAGCCGATTCCGAGGCATGAGAAAAGCCGCATCTGGTCACTGCGGCGGTTTCCGGAATCTCAAAACGACGGCCATACAAGGTGGATGGCCGGCTTGTGGGGCCTAGGGTCTCCGCTAAGCCATTCAAGCTGAGCCTCGACGCAGTGAACAAAATGGCGGTGTTGAAAAGGATCTTCACCCCTGATCAGCTGACCAGGCCGGTGAAATCCGTCTCACTGGCTTCCCGTGAAGGCGCGACGGCGAGCCCCGCGGTTCTTATCCCGTCGAGGGCTATTGTAGGCGGCACTTCGGCTACAAAGCCAAGGGCAGCGGAGTCGCCAGCTCACGCCACGGGTCAGGCAGGCACTCTCGCCGCGAAGGCATGCGCCGGGGAAGTGGTGGCGGGCTTGGTCGGCGACTGTGCGGGCAAAGCAAAAGAGCCGGGCAATACCGAGGCGCTGAGATCCACGGCGGTAGGAATAGAGGCGGTCGGTCAGACAGCCAACGTGCACTTGGGTACTTCAAAATCTCGGCCGTATCAAAACCGGCCCTGCCCAAAGGGTTTGCTTGGGACAGACGCTACCGCGGACGGCTCCGGTGATAAAGCTCCTGCAGGCACGGCGGCTGACGGCAGAGTACGCGGACAGGACGGTTGTGCCATGTCGAGAGACCCAGACTTGCACGCCATACAGCTTCCGTCCGCTCAAACCGGTGCTCGCGCCCAGGCATACCCGCCTGTGCTCCCTTGCTTCGACAAGCCATTGTACAGTAGAATGAGAGGCTTGCGTCGTACACCGGGTGACTTCTTTGGTCCCCCCAGGCATAGACGAGGCGCAGTGGCGTCGAACGTGTTTGAGCACCGCACTGCTCGGGAATCTTTGCCTAATCAAGCCCGAGCCTGCTCAAACGGGCTTCCGGTGGCAGTAGCGCCCTCGGGCATTTGCGGTTGCGGAAAGACGGCATGCACCGAGGCGGCGGTATGCAGCGGGCTAACGCGGGCAGTTGATGCCTTGGCGAGCGACATGGCCTCGGACGGCACTGAGGCGTTGTCCACACTGGCTGGCACGCGTCCTCAGCATGGTCCGCCGGTGCTCATTAGCGTTGACAAGCCGTCGACCAGCTGTGACCATGGCTCCAGTGTTGCGCAGTAGAAGCTTTCGGGGTCGCCTAGGTCTAGGCGCAGCTTCACAGCATCGAACGCTGATAAACTGCTGCTTGCGGGAGCAGTAAATCGAGGGTCCCAAATGAGAGCAAGGGTCGACAAAGGGGCAGCGGAGAGCCACTTTGCATGCGCTGGAGGGGACAGTGTCAAACGCGTGCATGAGAAAGGAAGCGTCTCAAAGCTTCGGCTCGTGGTCATGCGTGTGACTCTGACAGTGGGGACTTCCCCCATGGCTTGCAGAGGCGGATCACCTCACGCCTCGGCGAACTCCGAACATCGCAATTGGTGCAGAAACCAGGTGGACTCTCACCTCGAAGCTGCGCCCGATTAATCTGAGTGCTACAGGCTGAAGGAAAAACTGTGGTGAACGGATTGAAATCCCGTGCGCGGTTCATTCCGCTGCTGTTTTTTCTTGCCTGCGCTTTGGGCGGAATGTAACGTTCACCCTGCGTTTTGTTGCTCTATTTTGCAGTTGCGTTGTTCATTGGGTCGCCGTTTTCTCTTGTTTCTTCCCTTGTTCTCGCGAGTGAGCCCCACGTTTGCCTTTGTTGGTGTATCACGCACGCGGGTATTTTGCTGGTTGCATGATGTGCCCCTGGAGTGTTATGCACCCTTTTTGTTTGATTTCTTTTGTACCCTTTTTATTTGATTTCTTTGGCGTAGCACTTCATTTTGTGATTTGCTCGCACGCAAAAATTTAGCTTGCACGCATCGAGTCCTCAAGAGATATTCCTCGCGGTTTTTTTTGCTTGCTTGGGTTACGGCGCTGTAATCACTGTGTTTTTGTGCCTGTAGTAGTCCAAACAGTCCTGACGCAGGCTTCTGATGGGGGAGCTGTAATGATGACAGCGCCGATGACCCCCGTCTTGACGATGACCCCCCTCCCTTCTCGTGGCCTTGCTGGGTCTCCCCATCCGGTGGCGGAATGTTGGGGCGGCCTCCGCCGACGCCAGCGAGTCGCAACCCTTTGTTGGACCTCGCCGGCGGCTTTTGTGCGGCGTCGGGGGAGGCTTTACTTTCATCTTGACCTTCGGGGACGGCCAGGGGGGGAGCGGAGGTCAAAACCCTTATTGGCATGTGCGCTGCTGTGGGGGAGGCGGCATTGCTCGCGCCCTGCTCGCGCATGCTTCGACGAGTTGGTCGAGAGCTGCGACTGCAAGCGGTCGCTGGAAGACTCGCTCCCGTGGCAGTTTCTGGGCGCCAGAACCCCACGCATCTTTCAAGCCAACCGTGCGGCGGTTTGGCACCTTTTGGCCTCCGCGCCCCCACCAGGGATCGCGCCGCGATACCTCCTTGCGCGCTGCGGCGCCTTTTAATTTTAATCCAGTTTTCCTTGTCTTGTGTTATGCTGCATCGTCTGCTCTGTAAATAAGTGTAAAGAGACTTCTTTTCTTCATCGCCTACCTGCCTCGTCTCGTCATCGGGTCCTTCACCACCCTCCGCGACGACACCACTCACCTTCTTCAACGAACCTAACTTTACTACGTCTATACTCTGCTCTGACACACTGAATGTCAAGTGAATGTGCTACCTGTTTGTACCTGACGCTGTGTCGTGCACATCGAAACCAAGAACGTTTGGCCCCGCAAGCCTCCTGAAGCGGAAGCTACAAGTCACCGAATTCTCGAAGTTGGAGTTCAAAAAACATGTACCTGGAAAATCGCCGAAGCAGCAGGTGGAACCATTGCACAGCTCGAAGATTTTATTGAATAAATCTTCCCTCAAGTCTTTTTGTGTCGGCCTAAAGGAAAGTGGCTTCTCTTCTATACTTGTTCCCCACATTGATGAAGTGAACTACCAGCCTGTAAATACCTGCCAGCCCACTGAATCGTGGATTGAAGAGGAAGTGCTCTTCAAGCTGCCTCTGTATGTGCTTGGGTGTGAAATCAGAGGACATGGCATGGCATGCTCTTTATCAATGTAAGAGGACCATGAGCTTGAGAAAATGACCAGAGGTCAAAACTCGCCACTGTGGCTGGATGAGTAGAAGAAAAGAATCACAGCCTCTCCGTTTAGGGATGTAGTTCTACGGAAAGCAGCAGTGAGTGAAAAATTCATTGCATCGTTTGTGAAGCAAGAAAACCACACTACGCACTACATGAAGGTGGGCCATGACAACGAAGAAAATCCAATTTCAAAGTACAGGGAACTGCGTGGTGTAGAAGTCCACACAGCATGACGATGTTTAAATCCTTGTGCTCCGTTTGTTTCTTGGTGCCTCCAGAGACGGCCTTGTGTGGCACAAAAGAAACAATGACTTTGGCCTTGTTGTGGTGAAGACTCTAGTAAAACTAATGGAGGACGGGCTGACAGTGCAAGAAGCCATTCAGAAACCCCAATTGACCTTCTTCAGGGAAAGAAAGATGAAAGGCACAAGTACTTCTACCAAATCCAGGGACAGCTAGGGGGTACAGGTTTCGCGTGGTGCGATCTTATTGTTGACAGTGGATGCGACATTTATGCCGAGCGCATCATGTTCGATGCGCAGGTTTGGGAAGACATGTTTGCTATACTGGAACATCCTTACACCACTCACCTTGAACCTAACGAAAACAACCTTGTTTAAGGTGTTAATATGTGATTGATGGCAGGTTGTAACGCGACGCCGCAACGCAGGCGATGGGGCGCGCTGTATTGGACGGCTCTGAATTAATTTTGACCTCCTGGGGATCTTTAACGTGCGCCGAACGCTCCTACACACGGGCATTTTTGCTTTTCGACTCCATCTAAAAAGCGGCCACCGCGACCGGGTATCGAACCCGCGACTTCGTGCTTGGTGTTAATATGTGAACAACTGTGAGAGCACATAAAATCTGCCACAACAGCATTGAAATGTACCTTCTGAAAGCGTGCATTCTTTCATACACATCTGTTGTAATAACGTTAACGCTTGGGCTCGATAGTGGCTCTGTTTAAAGATACAGCACAGAACGTTTCGCATACCGCAGACGTTGCTGAAGTAGCACCTAACCAGCATTATAGAGAAAAAAGTAAAAAACTCTTTGAATGTGTATATATATATATATATAAGTGCAAGAATAAATGTTTCTTCGACACCGGCAAATATCAAGAAAAAAGAAGGACACACGTCGAAAGAGGAATGGTATAACGTTTCGGCCGAGGGACCGGCCTTTTTTTCGGACTTTTTTTCGGACCGGACTTTTTTCGAGACCAGCCGAGGGACACGCCGGGCCCCCGGCCGAAACGTTATACCATTCCTCTTTCGACGTGTGTCCTTCTTTTTGTATATATATATATATATATAAGAGAAGAAAAACTTCGAACAAGGTAAAAGCACGATTGTGGCCTACGTTTCAGCAAAGAGAACTTGCTTTCCTCAGGGCAATCTCTCGCCTTTTTTTTTCTTTTCTTTTTTTTTTTTTTAAGGAGAGGGAAAGATGGAAGGGAAATTGAGCAAGCTGATTGGTTTCGGAGTGTGTCGGGGGAGAGATTGAGGGGCCAAGAAGGTTGTCTAGTTTAAGCCGCGAAGTAGGTCACATGGAAGTCAGCTGGTGGTTGATATTCGTGGAATTTTCGGACAGAAAGGATGAGAGGGTGCTTATTGACACGCCGCGGGGTATAGGAAAAGGATCTCAGAACCGCCGGAAGCAGACCAGGCGGTGAGGGTGGGGTCCTTATCAGAAACTATCTGCAAGCCTCAGGTCAAAAGAAAAGATAGAGACGGGGGAAAACTAACTAGGTCAAGAAAAAAAAAAAGGAGAAAAAACAGGGAGGGAAACCACATAAACCCACACACAAAAGAAAAAGCAATGGCCCGGCAGCTGAAATGGCACGTGTCACCCACGGCAACATTCCTGGTACAGGCCTGTCCTGAAACTCAAAAACGAAAAGATAAAGTTAGAGTGACGTACGGGGCACAAGTCCACGCGGAGTATATATATATATATATATATATATATATATATATATATATATATATATATATATATATATATATATATATATATATATATATATATATATATATGTGTGTGTGTGTGTGTGTGTTATCGCTCTTGATGAAACAAGTTTGTTCCTGGTTGGATACTAGTGCAGATACTTGTGCTGTGATCGTTGTGCGGCTGTTTCCACATGAAACGTTTAGTATTTGTTTGAAGATCGATTTTAAAAACTAGGAGTTTGTGATGGGTGCCTTCGAAGCTTGTTCTTGGAGTTTTTACTATAACCGTGGCAAAAGATTTTCTCTGTATAAAAGGGATTTATACAATGCTGCACATAACATATTTTCGTCTGTAGTGATGTTTATAATATTTCTTTGTTTCCCCAAAAATTGTGCTATACTAGTTGAATGTTTGACAGATTCCTGAACAAGTTTATTTCCCTCCTTTGAGTTGAACATTTACCTTCGGTAAATGAACATTATGCATGCACTAGATCGTTACTGCTGCATAGCAAGTAGCATGACGAATGTGCTGTGTGTCTTGAAGTGTTCAGATAAGGGGTAAAGAACATTTCATAATTCTGGTGTCTCTACTCTGATCTTCTGTCACCGTTAACTGCCAACTAATTTGTGTAATTTTATTGTTCCAGATATATAGTCACTACTTTTGGCAAGTGTGTGAAAGCAAACCAATTCTTTGTTATTTCTTATCAAGGTGCATTGCCTTTGCTGGGTTTAGAAGCTTTATATTTTGTGACGCTTAGTGAATACTCTGTTCTTTAAACCACCAAGCTGTTTTATAAAATATATTGCTCGACTCACGTGTCCGGGTCACAAATCATCCGTAAAGGTCGCGGATCTGTCAGCCCGCTCTGGGTATACAAACCCCTGCGCGCTCGCGCCACGGGCTCGGGCTGGAGCCAGGGTTTTTTTTTTTCGCTTCGTCCCCGTGGTTGCCAGGACAGGACTGCCCTCCCCTTTACGGACTGCCTTTACGGACTGCCACGGGCCCCATACGTTTGTAGTACCTCCCGTGGGGACGAAGTGGAAAAAAAACCAGGCTCGAACCCGAGCCCGTGGCGCGAGCGAGCAGGAGTTTGTAACCAGAGCGGGCTGACACATCCGCGGCCTTTACGGGCCCCATGCGTTTGTAGTACCTCCCGTGGGGACGAAGCGAAAAAAAAAACCCGGGCTCGAGCCCGAGCCCGCGCGGCGAGCGCGCAGGGGTTTGTCGGCCTTTACGGATGATGCGAGCTAATCAACAGAGGGCAGACGTGGTCTGGCAACCATGGTAGCCCCGCGAAAAAATGGCCGGAAAATTTGCGGGTACGCCAGCCGAAATGCTACCATTATCTTTTCAGTGACAGCTGTTCCACCGTGCACAATTTTAATAAAATTATATTGTTTACATACACCATAGATTTTCAATGCAAAATGTTTAGTTATATACATTGGCGGAAAATCCACTGCCCGCATCATACTAAATGGCCGAACGCACGGCACACCAAAAGAAAAACTGCTAAAAGATAAAAACCAGTGAAATGAATCCTCGCGACAGCGATGCATTTCTTAGTGAAGCTCATGTAATCAAAGTAACAGTGTAAAAAATGGGTAAACTTTGCGCTGGGTCAGCCTCTGGAATGGGAAAGGAGCACACGATGCCCAAACAATAACTCGGCGATTTTAGCTGGCTAATGGTGCATCTAGTGAAAGGGCTGTGGCCATTAATTTAAAACATGTAAGAGACAGTCAGTACCACAGAAAATATTTAGGCATGATAATTACACAATTAGGATCTAGGCGAGTAGCAGTGCACGTTTTCGCTAATACGACATATGTAGAGCTTACAATAGTGATTGGCGAAGTTTTCAGTCAATGCAACCAAAATAGGAATGGACACTACAAAAAGAAAAGGATCACGATGATATCGACAGGACAAAATCATAACACTGAACACAAGCAACTACAGGCACCATTTCATTAACTTCAACAGAATGAATGCACTGAATTGCAAATGACACGTGTTATGCATATTTCATTGCTGCGGCGGATGTGGCGATTGACTCTGAACAGTCTACGTAAACAGCAGGTGTGAAACATGGCAGTGCACACAAAACCGGCACGTCCGTGCCACAATTTACAACAAATGCTTTCACACTGACTACATCAAAGAGGGCTTTGAAGTCCTTCAATATCTTAACAGTGGAGCGGTTTTTACTGGTTGTAAGTTCAGTTTAGCAGGAAAAAGTATTAAAAAAAATGCTGAGCCCTCCTGAGCGATTGCCTCGCAATGCCCTTTATGTCACTGGCTCGCGCAATGGCTTTAGCACAAAAAAATCAAGTGCTCGTGCGCACATTATGCTTTAAATGAGGAACACGGCAGTACCTACGCATATGACGACGAATATTACTAGCAGAGTGCAAAGGGACGATGAAACATGTAAATAAACCATTTCAAACTTGTACAAATGCGTTGTGATGTGTCCTGCAGTGCTCACGTATAAAGAAATCCTACAGCGTCCCTATGGTTCAAGCCTTGCGGGACTTAGTGCAAGCTTCGCGAGCTCTTGAAAGTGCTGCACTAGTTTAAGGAAGCCTTCCTTTGCGTGTACTTTTTTCCCGAGGCCCTTCTGTAAAACACACCATGCCAATCACTGTGTTTTAGACTAAATAGCAACTAGCACCGCAACACACAGTTCACATCATCTCGACATTCCAACGCACTAAGGCGAACTTATTGACAGTTCCACACACCTTCACAATATAATAATATGGGCTGAAGGTGATGAAAATTAACACTACATGCTATGATTAGAAAGTCTTATTGTTCGGCTAGGAGCACTTGCAAAGCCAGATACACATCATCACGTTGTTCAGATATAAAAAGACAAAAACTTTTCCACAACACAGCAAAGTGTAACACTACAGGTCAACCAAAGGTTCGTTCACAAGGTTAAAGAGCAGTGTGCAAACGTTCCACACAGCATTTAGCTATGAGCCATCCTGTTTGAAAACGTATTCCTCACCAGCCGGAATGTTTTTGTTTGACCGATGGCACGCTCGACATGGGTCCTCACCTTTGCTATCTTTTAGGTCTTTTTTTCGTCCTGGCTTCACCTCTGTGAACGGCCTTTGAAAAAAGGCGGAACATACAATGTATCTCCTACTTTGGCCAAAACTTCCTGAATAAGGTATCCTCGATCTGCCATAACAGAGTCTCCAACATAAAGAAGTTCGTACAATCCACTCCGTCGTGTAACCTCTTTGCCTGACAACCTACCAGGTGCCAGGTTAGCCGCAAATGTCACAATTTCATTAGGTAGTATGCTAAGCAATCTCTTGGCTGGATTATGGTGTTTATATGGCGAGTATGTGGCACTCTCTGTTGCATAGTCGGCCGGTGTCTTGATATAAAGCTCTGTGCATTCCAAAATGACGCGGGTTTTGGGGTACTGTTTATTGAATTCCTCTGGCATGAAACGATCAACAAGCTTCCGACTTCGCCACTTGGACCCGCCGCGGTGGCTCAGTGGCTAAGGCGTTGCGCTGCTGAGCATGAGGTCGCGGGTTCGATTCCCGGCCGCGGCGGCCGCTTTTCTGATGGAGGCGAAAAGCAAAAACGCCCGTGTGTACGAGATTTCGGCGCACGATAAAGATCTCCAGGTGGTCAAAATTAATCCGGAGCCCTCCACTACGGCGCGCCTCATCGCCTGCGTTGCGTCGGCGCGTTAAACCCCACAATCAATCAACTTCGCCACTTGGGAACTTTGTCTCGGTATACGGCTAGAAACTCAATCCAGAAGACACAAATCTGGTTCGCGCTGCTGACACTTTTCAAACCTCTAGGCCAAGTACATTTCAAGCAGGCCCAGCCGCAAACTCATCAGCACGCACGTCAATTGGACCATCGTGTGGACAACTGTTGGCAAACCGTTACGACCAGTTCCACTGAATTTGGCAAGCCCTTCATTTACAAAGGTGTAAAAAAGAATAAACCTCTGAGAGCTTCCAAACCCTGCGTAAAAGCGCAGCTTCTTTGGGTCATTCAGTTTCTTAGGAGATTTCTGGTTGCTAGGCGCCGGCTTCTCTATTCTCTGCAGGTGACACTTTGCCACAGTGATTTCTAGTTGCCTTTTTCGGCCTTGCAGCAGCCTTTTTTCCTCTTCCAAGCGTTCAGCTTCAGCTTGGAGTTTCTTTTAGGTTTCAAAAAGGGCAGCCTCTTCTTTTCTTCCATAGCCTGCTGCGAGATAACTTGTCCTACAGAGTAAGAGTGACCTGGCCATAAACAAATTGTGGGCACGGAGCTTATTATTGACTTTCCTTAAAGTGTAAAATAAAAACCAATGAAAATGGAAGTGCAGGTGAAGCTGATAACGTGAAGCTGATAATGATTATGTTGCTCGATAGCACAAAGACTACTTGAGAAAAGTGAAGCAAGAAAACATTTAGAAAATAAAGGCTGTCTAAATGGCCATGGCATAAAACAAGAAACTTACGACTCTTTAATGTCCTTAAGGGTCACAAAAAAGCAGCAAAAGTGAAGAAACCTTAGATGTGAAGCTACTGCTGTTGAGCTCTAGGTGGCAGACAGTTTCTTGTGTTAAGTGGACTAAGGACCTGCTGAACCAGTTGCAACAGGTTTTAAAAAGCAATGCATTGTAGGCTTTGAGCGGGAAATGCAGAGTTAGCTTCAAATTTATATTTGAATGCTACACTACCTGGCCGTGATAACCAATTAAGGGACTGGCATGCTTCATATCCCTCAAGAACCTCTTTTTTATCACTGATATGCTTCGGTTCTTACCAATAGGCTGTGCAGGCTTCGAGATTTCCTCACGAACCCCAGATAGGCTGGCAGAATGCGCTGCAGGTCATACAGTGACCATGCTGGCCACATCCTGCTCTGGAACAACCGCAGGTTGTTGGGGTTGATGGTCCACTGGAGTTGCAGTATCCGCAATGCATGGTGGCTGCCTTGAAACTCAACGTGCACATCATACATTACGCGGCACACTTTGGTACATGATGCGTCGGCATTGATTCCATTATACTACACTTAGGGGAGCGTTCCATGGAGCACCAGGCAGCCACGGCTTTTTTCTGCTTTGTACAGAAATGATCTAGAAACAATTTCTTACATCGGCGTCACAATTAGGTAAGCACTACCACCATTTTACCAATCTGTCTTTGTTTTATATAGTACTTTACTTTCTGTTGTCGCGATTCTCTCATGTTTCCCTAACCTCCTGTGAATCTGCTCTATATTACGACAGATAGCAATCTGTGCAAAGCAGAAAAGAAATGTTCAGGTATAAGCCCAATGGCATGGAGGACACCAACTTTTTCAGCATATGCCTCAGAAGTAATTCACTTTCATTTTGACTCTGCCTTTCAGCGACAGTATGCTCTTTGTTTCCTTCTTGATGTAATCTTGCAAAGATCTATAAGGAATGTGCTGCACTAACACCTCTAGGGCTTTAAGGATGTCAATAAACTCTAAGACTCCTTGATTAATGCTTTACACAGCCAAAAACAATATTTACTTGTATTGTCATGTTTGCCGAATTTAGCTTCACGAAAATTAATCAAAATAGAACGTTAGAGCTCCTGACAGCCACAGCCTAGCAGCAGAAAGCGTGCTCCTCTTCGTAGTGTGCATATATAACATTTTCAACCGCATCATGAATTTTCGCTGGTACAATACATACACCTGCGTGGGGGTCCCTGTACCCGTTCTGGGTAGGTCTTGATGGGAAAGAAACGGGGGGCATTGTCTTCATACGCCTACCGTCCTGTCTTGTTGAAGTGAGCCCCGCAAATTCTGTGGCTTGATTTCGGCGTCCACAGGCAGAATTTTCCTCCTCATCCCTTCGGGTTGGTGTGCTTCAGCCACATCTTCTTTAAAGCTGAGTCATTTGGAAATTTGTGCCAAAACAACCCCGGACTCTTCACGGTGCTGTTGTCGAAGCCAGGGACACAGCAGGGCTGCCCACTTTTTCTCTGTGTGGGGGCCATCAAACGAGCAGAAACGTACAACACAGCATAAATAACAGGTGTTGTACTGCGTTAATCAATCAAAAAACAATGCAAAATCACACCAGTGAGCCAAATGCTGTCTTGCACAAACATGATGCAGCTTTCCACAACACTACCGCCCGTTCTGAAACCTGCCAAGCAAAACTTTTGATCCGTTTCTTTTTGTCATTTCCTGCGCCCAGGAACGCGGTCGAACAGGGTCGAATCGGGCGGTTTTTAGATGATGGCGGAAAACGAAAACGCCCAATTCTTTCGACTGCGGAACACGTTAATGAGCTCCAGGTGGCCTACATTTATCCGCAGTCCCCCACCAGGGGTGCCATAACCCAGATGTAGCTTCAGCACACAGCACCTATGACCCCTCCCCGCCATAAATGCTCTGAAATGTTTCCGCGACCATGCATAGACACCTAGAACTTCGTAATAAAGTACCACCCAACGTTTCTGCGTATTTGTTTGTTCTTATGGTGACGTCTCGATCATTTAAAGCCTCAAAACACCTTTTCCGCGAGGCGTGCGACCTCATTATTTAAAAATGACAAGGACTCGCCTTGCAGGCCAGCAAAGTTCGCAAGCAGAAAGCGTGACAGAAAGGAAAAAAAATCGCACCAATCCACCCTGTGAAGGTGGTTGGAAAGCAACGCTGTAAACGGCACCCACCACGATTACCCACGTGACGTAACTTAAATTCACTCACGTCGCCCTACAAATAGTGACACCAGAGAGAAGTGAAATGCACTTAACCACAACCATTATTACTTAAAGGAGATATTCTTGGTAAGGTAAAGTCAATGCATGATGCATGAACGTTGGTTTGTTGAGTTGTGTCGAAACTCTTTGACTTTGAGATTGATTTATTGATTGTAGGGTTTAACACGCAGACGCAACGCAGGCGATGAGGCGCGACGTAGTGTAGGGCTCCGGATTAATTTTGACCACCTGGGGATCTTTAACGTGCGCCGAAATCTCGTACACACAGGCGTTTTTGCTTTTCGCCTCCATCAGTTTGAGTTGAGTGGAAACTCTTTTTTTATAGAAAAAAAGGAAGCTCAAACCCGGTTTTAAACGATCTCACGTCTCACTATATGCCACCGCGGACGGAGACAGCGAGATGGGCGGCAGAGACAGAAGACGATAAGAAGGAGGATTAAAGGGAAGAGGATAAGCAGGAGGAGGAGGTGGAGGAGGTGGAAGAATGCTTCAGATTTCCTGACGGCCCAGAGTGCGGCCCAAGGGTGCGGTTCCTTCTTCACTGGAGCCCATATGCTGTCCGTCCTACAGCTGAAGCTGGGTAAGCAGAAAAGGCCTCGACAGTAGCATCTCCCATAGCTCTGTTTGGGTAGTTGACGGGAAGAGGGGAGGGTGCTGAGGGCTAAAGTCGCACACCCCGATAATGTGGTAGTGTGTTCCTACTTCTGAGCAAAGTTCACATTCAGCATCGTAGCGATACGGGTGCATTAAGTGAAGACACGTCGGGTCTGGGAAGGAACCAGATTGAATGAGCCGTAGGGTACTTTTTTGTCCTCTGGAAAGGTCAGGATAAGGCGAAGGTAGGGTCTGTCTCTCAAGGCGATAATGCTGGTTTATCTCCCTGAACGTGACAAGCCGGTTACTGTCCTCATGCAGCTCCATAGCGCAGGGGGTAAAAGCGCAGGCTTGTTGGCGGGCGTATTCTTTGGCCCCCAAGGAAGTGCGAGCGGGTGTCCAGATGAGCTGAACGGAACCGTTCTGGAGTTGTTTTTAGCACACTCAGTGCATGTCGAGTCTCACCCAACCCGACTGGTAATTCCGGTAGGCTTGTTGGGAATCCGTAACCACCGGTGAGAGGCAGCCAAAGCCATGGCTGCCTCTTTTGTTGCCGTCATGTCTTGGGTCTTGAGTGAAGCACACGCAAGGAGGTTGGTTCTGGAGGTAGCCATGATGATGGCGTTCTGTATTCTCTATGTTGGAAGGGGTCTGTGTAGATAACTGCATGATCCCCACCTAGGGTGGTGTCGAGCGCTTGAGCCCGTGCTGGTCGGCGACCCTCGTCGTGTGATGGGTTAATTTTCTAAGAAAAGGGACCATCTGTAATTCTTGTCGCCAAAAGTCCGGGAGTACATGAAGCGGGCTTCATCAAGCGGGAGTACATCAAGCATACTTCACCGGGAGTACATCAAGCCCAGCCAATCTGGTGAAGGATGGAGCGATGCGCCGCAGTTCTGCTCAATCGGAGCTTCTGGCCAGAAATATGGCCCTCTATCAGCTGTTCTACCGTGTTGCGGAGCCCCGTGGTAAGCAGCCTCTTTGTGGACGCACTCATGGGAAGAGCAATGGCCTGCTCAACCGCCTTTCTAATCATTATATAAAGCATCTTTATGCCCTCCTTGCCGAGTAGGAGAGAGGGTTGACGTAAGGGATTCTAGAGAAGACAAAAGCTTGAAATATCCGAAAGGCATCGGATTCATTGAGGTCTCGCTTCTTGGTTACAACTCGCCAAATCATGTGTATGATTTGATTGATGCTGCTTTTGAGGCGCGGCAAGGATACGGCACTCTTAGTTTTGGCCTGGAGATGTAGGCCCAGGATCTTGATGCTGGGGCTTGGAGTGATGGCCTGGCCATCAGGGCGTATTTGATTGTGTTCCTTGGTGTGTCGTTTGGCGTGAGGTCGGACGACAAGGAGCTGTGTTTTTTACGCGAACACTGCAGCTCACAGGCTTTAGCACGTTCCTATACTTGAAGTGAGATGCCATGCGTTGGTGTGAGTTTTCTTAATTTTAAATCTCAGCGCATGTGTAAGGCGCGCACACGGCCGCTACACGTGCCGTGGGCTTAGCGCACACTGGCGCGAGAGGTCGCGTGAAGCTATCACGTGGCATTCAGCGATAATGCAGGGGGTAAAGCCGTAGATGTGCTTGGTGAATGCACCACCTGTCTTTTCAGTCACTGCGTGGGCTCGTAGATAAATCGGTAAGACAACGGGCCCTCCCTTTGTTATTCTACTAGTTGCAGGTTCGATTCCTGGCGGTGCCAGTAAATTTTTTTATTTGTTCGCGGGAGTTTTCTGATGACACCAAAGGTCGCGAGAGAACGCTTGAGGGGTAGAGGTAAAAACCTACGCTTTAAAAAAGGTTGGCGCGCGCGGCGTAAAGCAGGTGACCGCATGACTACGTAAAGTCACAAGCATTGACAGTAAACACTGGAGCGCGTGGCACACAGTACATACCGAGCGGTGTAAAGATAGGTTGGTAAAATTTCCTAGTTCGTACATTTGCAGATCCACCCTATGACAAAGACGGATTGTGCTGTTGTCTGCTGTGGTAGCTACTTCAGACATGTCGAAACTTTTCCAGAGAATACGTGTGCAGCTAAGGGCTTTTTATCAAGCATGAATCCCAGCGACCGTAATCAAACGTTTGATTTTTGCTGCATGATTGGGCGATAAGAATGCGCTATCCTCACGTTTTTATACTTCCAGATACCGTGACGTAACTAATGCCGCAGGCAGGCGCACGATAAAGAACTTTCAGGGCGTGCGCGCGCTAAACACGCCAACTGCGGTAGCGCACCAGCCTTTCCCCAGAGCGGCACGCGCTCGCATGTTTACTGTCATAAAGCTTTTGACTGTACGGTGGGGTTCACGCCAGAGTGTGATGCGTTTTTAAACCGGAGTATTGGCCACAAATGGACGCGGTTAGTACAGGTGGCTTTGCGCCCACCGCCTTCTGCGTACGAGATGTGTCATCCTGTCTTTTCGAACCAGTCGCGATACATATATCAAAACGACTGCTATGTGCTCACGCTCGTCAAACACTTGCATGTCCTAAAATATTACCTGCAGCGTTCCGCAGTATCAAGCACGTCGATTCCCGGTGTTTTCGCGCAGAAATGAACAGTCGGGCGCAGAGCTTTCGTCGCAGAGCAACCTTGGGTCCGGTGCAGTATTCGGAACATAGAGTTTCATACTAATATACACTAGAGGGAAATCTGGCGCCACTGTCTAGGGGAGCCGCGCTTCAGCGAGCGTGCCGTCATGTACCGGCACGTTCCACTTGTCCTTGGCATGGCTCACGAACAGGCTGAAAAGTTGGCTTTGGCTGCAAAAATGCAACAATATTACTGCAGAAGATTAATAAAATTTGTTCCGTTATTATAAAATTAAAGCTCCAGAAAGATTTAATTGTCAGGGATTATTTAGAAGCTTCATGGATGATGAACAAAAGAACAATGCTACCCTTTTGGCTTCAAGACGAAAAAGAAGCCATGTGGCTAACCAAGCCAAGGAAGCGAGGAACGTCGCTAGCTGCAATGGCGCCGCCCACGGCGGCACGCGAATGCAGCGCCAGATTTCCCTCTAGTATATATTAGTATGAAACTCTATGATTCGGAAAGAGCATCCGCTCGGCAAGTTTGACAAGAGGTTGTTGCAGATAGATGGATAAGAAAAAGGTGTCCTCATTGTTGAGTTAGGCGGTAACAGGCGTCATCTCGTAGGATTTATTCGAGTTACTGCTACAAGCGCGCAGCACTTGAAGCTGCAAGCGGGCCAGAAGAAACGCGGGTTGGAGGGGCCAAAGTGTTCTGGTACAAACATTTCCCATGACCACCTGCGCGGCTGTTCGTGGCGCTAGCGTGCCAAAGAAAGGTAATTTCATCCGTAAATAAAAATTTCATATAATATTTTGTCAAAAGCTCACCTCAGCTGGTAATGCTTAAAAGAACTTCACGCTATAACCTCCGAAAAACAACGCAGAAAGAAAAGAAGGACATCACTGCAATCCTCCCACCAACGCGCACCTAACTACAGCGATCGCGCCTCATTAAAAACTTTTTTCACTCCAATACGTGAGTGCGAACCTCGCAAAAACACGCGGCTATAACACGCGTTCAACGAAAAACCTAACCCTGAAGAACTACCTCCGTAAATCCTTGAAAAATGCGTACCTTTACCTGTACAAGCAGCCGTTCCTCGGCGTATCACGTTTGATACGCTTAGAACTGTGTGCCTCTTTGCCTACGAAATTACTCATTCTACGTGTCCCCTTACACCCGCGAAGGCCGACGAACTTGCCACGGTTCGCGTACGAATAAATTAGCTATAAGGCTCAACACTAAAACAAAAGAAACACCGTATGCTAGTTTCGTTTAACCAAGGTAGCCGCGATGAAACCTGGCCACATTTCGCACGTGTACATACGAAAGCGAGTGTGTGGGTACCAAAAAGTTTTAGAGGACGTCTGCATTTTGGCCCTGAGATATACCACACGGTAGCGTTACTTCTACTAAGCCGAAGGGCATTGGTTCGATCACCGGCCGTGGCGGCCGCTTTTGTAATGGAAGCGAAAAGCAAATAAGCACAGATGTTCCAGATTTCGGTGCACGTTTAAGATTCCCAGGTACGCAAATATAATACGCAGCTCTACACTACGGCGCGCGTCATCACCTGTGAAGCGTCGGTGGACTAATCACCCTTAATCAATCATGAGCATTCCTTCGGCACCAAAGCAGTGTTGTTAATCTAAGTTCCTACATGTCTCATTAAGGCTTTCAAGCACTGAGGCCCCGCGTAGAAAGCAAGACTAGCCGACACGGATATATTCCCCTGGCACAAAAAATCATAGTTTGTCTGCGCTTGTGGGGTGTAACATTTGGGCTGGGAAGGTTACGATTACGTGGTAAGTTCGTTTAAGAACGCTACAGTGTCACCCTTCAAAATGTTTTCGTCTAGAGTTTTGGCCGGAAAAAAGTTTTTAAGGTGGTGCTGTCTTCGTCTTACTAATGGCAATTTCATTACCAAAAGACATTGCGGAAAAGCCAAGTTGAGACATTGGGAAATCGAATGGTAATGAAAAAGATATGACAAGAAAAAAGGATTTTTATGGCTAGAAGCGAAGCCGGCTTATCCCGCCACATGAAGCCTACTTTTGTGCGACTGCGCTCTTATCGCATCTGCCCCGCTGAGGACTTATTGGCGTTCTTTGTGCAGGTGTTTCTTTTTGACACCAAAACACACACTACACCTTTACCGGAATCCCTTTTAAACAAAGTCATATCTCCTCCGCCTAGTGACGACAATGGTTTGATGGAAACGATGGTTGGTGGGGAAGGCGCCCAGCTTTTTCTTGAGAGTATTGTTTATTTTCGTCTGAGTTTCGTCTTTGACTCGTGGGAAGTTGGCACTTTGATCATAGACCCAAGAAATTTCATTGCAGCGGCTGTGACATTGTCACTTCGCCATTTTATTTTCGCAAAACAGGAAAATCTCGCCTTTAAACCATCAGCATCGTTACACGGCGGAGATTTAGATGTTTCGGTTCTATTTTAACTAAGTCGGAGAACCCCTTCATTGAGTAAGGCACAGTAGGAAGTCTCCAACACCATGTAAATGCTAAGAAGTGGGACGGTGGAACTCGCAGTCCCGGACCCCGCACTCAGCAGCTCCTTCGCTTCCCCTCTCAATCGCCTTCGTTGTTCTTGAAGCTGCAGGTTTTTCAGGCCTGCCTTCTCCGACTCGATGTAATTGCCGTATGTGAAGCATAAATAGTCATTTCCTGAGCATAAGCTTGGATATGACAAGGTGGCGTGGAAAATCCTGAATAAAGTTCGTATTTACCACAGTTTAGAGTTATTCTTGAAAGTTATCTTGAATAATATCGTCACCGATATAGATTTGTAGATATATTTCTATGTATGTTGTTCTGCTGCGGACAATCCGCAATTCTTCGACATTCTGCCCCCCTCGCTGGCATCGACAAGAATGTTGTTTTTAGGCCTAGTATGAGAAGATGTTAGGTGCAATTTCGGGAACCGGAGTTTGTAAGTAGTGTTCGAAAGGAGTACGGCAGATGAATTCGCGTATTTTTTTGTCCGCTGCGTAGTTGCCTTCCAGACCCTTGTTGGCGGCTGTTAATGGGATGGCGTGTTGCGTAGGTTTAGGTTGGATTATAATGCTCCACCATCCATCAACGTAATGGCTTTTTGAGAGTGTGTCAGCATGCATCAGCTTTAATTCGGTCTTTCCGTTCCGGGTGTCCTCAATACGATGGCATTTTCCGTTCGTGTATGAAACACGATGTTGTTGTAACCAGGATGACCAAGATGGTCAATTAAGACAATTGTTACCTTCGTACCGCCAAAACTCTTAGCGTCAGTGTGCTTTCTTGGTTTTCTATTTTTCTCCAATAATTTAATCCTGTCTTGTCGCCTGCCCGTATTTATTCTGGATCCTTTGGATTCACTTTTTTGGTACGGGAGAGAATTTAGGAAGAATAGCTTGATCAAATAAATGTACGTTGTGGTGTCAAGTGGTTTTTTTTTGTTTGAGGTGGGCGTATGTCCTAAATGAGCTCTCCTCCCCACTGTATTTTTTTTCTAGAAATTCCTTTATAAGGAAACTAGGTAAGGGCCTTTGTCGTGATCGTGGAAATTGGGATAAACCGTGCTGTAAGATATGCGGTCTAGGTGATGTTTTTAAAGCTTTCTCCAGTGTTTGTAAGGTAGTGATAAGTTTGTAGTAAGTTGTTTAATTTTTCGCCGCATACTCGGTTTCATTTCATGGTCAGGCATTTTTTGTTATTTGTATTACAAATACAGGTCTTTCCAATTTTTATAACCTCACGTTAACGTTTTGTCTTTTTGTACAGTTAGGTGGCACAATGTGCGCACCGACATTTTTTTGGCGGGACGGGGGGGTTTGGTGTAGTTGCCGGAACACCTGTCAACATTGCTTACCGAGTATGCGAGTAGCTATGAGAAATAAAACAACCCGCACCGCGCAGGCACGGCGCCTGCATAAATCAGGCATCATTTCGTTCATATGCACTGTACTATCATTGCCCTCTCTTTGTAAACTCCAGTCATTGCAGTCACGTATGCCATTATCAGGAGAGCCTTTGTACCTGGCTGGCTCATATGTGTATACCGGTTGCAAGAGATGATGTACATTCTCGGGCGCTTTAAAAGTACGGCTCATACGGATGACTAACATCCACAGAATATTCTGAACATGAGTCTTGTTACCACTTTATCGCTTACACATCACGAAAAGACAGTTTTATTCTCCTGCAGCTCGACGTTTGCCATCCTGCGGTCTCCCCGTATTTTGGGCATGTCCAAATCTTTGCATGCTAAGCCGGAGCGTGACCCATTACCCTTTACATTTGTGACCTCAGAAGAGAGTTTACGCTGTCATGAAATAATGCTTCGTGTCTTTGACCAGGCCCTGACATCGTTTCGCCAATCCACCCAAAATCTACCGGTCCTGAAGCACGTGTAGTGTTTCCCACAATTGGCTAGTGCAACGTTGCACTGGCCGGGTGCTACGGTGACAGATTTCCTGACAGACCCCTAATACGCTAAGAGTCTTGGGTCCACGCATCTAATCGGTGGGTCATATCGATAACAATGTCATGACGAGTTGGTTGGATTGTGCTCAGCCACACGATGAGTCAGAGGCTTCGAACGCGGCGTTTATCATGAGCATTGGATTTCGGCATTTACCTTTTTATTTCCGCGAAGAGCAAACGGGCATAGCCTCTTTTTGTAGCTTTCTGTGTGTGCACGCTTGGTTATTTGTGCATTGACATGAAGAACAACAGAATTTCGAATTAGTTATCCCGTCATGTTTTCGACCATGGTCGTGAGAAAAAATAAAATACAATTTATCCATAAAACCTGACGTAAATCTGACTTCCCTTACATCCCCTTTCTCCCCTCACATCGCTTCCTTTAGAACTTCATCGTTAATTCGATCCGGAAAGTTCACGCAATCTCGTTTCCAAATTATACAATATTTAAACAATGCGAAGTTGAACAATAACAACAGTCTAGTTACATATGGAAGCAGTTGGCCATGTAAAGATTTTGATCCTTGAAAGATCTCACAATTTCCGCCTTTGTTTTGTCTTCAAAGGCAATAGTCAGCACCGTTTCCTCCAACAAGCGAATGTAACGAAATACGGCATGTTTCCTCACAAACTGTAACAGAAACTCGCGACATTCAATCCGGTTATACAATCTGATTTAACGGCCTTACTATGCCTCATCACCGTTGGCAAATTCGTCATCGTGAGCGGGAGGTTCTGCGCCTGTGATCTGAAATATGTGGTGCTCATAGGTCAGTGCACCCCAAACACGCCTGCATCCGCGTAGACGTAGTTTGCAAAGAATGCGTTGCAAAGAACTTCTCACATATGGTCTTTAGATTTGTGTCAACATACTTTGCCGTCTTTGTTCTAAGCAGTCTTGTGTGTAGGAAGAGAGGGCGTTTCTATGACGGTGTACCAGGTACCATAGAGCAGGTGTAGTGCCGCGTGGTTCTAGTTATGGGCGGTGCTACCTAATAACCGAATTTTATAAAAATAAATAAAGTACTAAATACAGATACATTTTTATGACCTCTGGGCCAAACCACATCGTACAGCTCGAATTATGCATCAGTTACAAGTATTGAAGTTGGGCTTCACGAGCGTTCACACGACATTTATAGTTTTGCAATGATGTATTGAGATTGTGGCTGTTATTGCCAATGGTTAGGATTGCGCGCTATTGAAAACGAAAAATAGCTTCAGCATTGTGTTCAGTGGTGTACAAAGCAAACACTGCCTTTGCACTTTAAAGCTTCAAATGTTCATCTAGCCTTCAGGCTTAAGTGCTGGCAAACCACTCACATGCCTCCGTGATTTCAAAATACAAGCCTTCAATTCCGCGAACAAATCATTAACACCGCCAATGAATTTCACCAACCAAAATTGCCACAGCAGATATTTCAAAATTTATTTGTTACCACATTCTTCCACTTATTCCAGGGCAACATTGAAGTGTACTGTTCTACTTCTGGGAAGTCATCTCTTCAGCGCGTACCATTGCGTCTTCAGCTCGGCCACCACTGATTCCTCCGTTGCCTCCCACACCACCACCGAGGGCAGTGCCCGGAGTCGCGCAGAGCACTGTTTAAAATGAATAAAGTATGGTTTTCATACACGGCCTCATAAAAACGTAGAAAATCAATTGTCGCAAAAACGAATGAATGCAAGAAATATATCAGACCCATTGCATGATACAACTATAATGGTCATGCCTATAAATGGCAGGTGTAATAAAGAGGTACTGACACCAAAATAATCTTCCTTTTTACTGATTTCATCAATGCTAACGGAGTGGCAAATCCTAAACAGCATTTTAAGCATTTCAGTGCGCGATAGATTATTACACTGAACGGCCCGAAATCGTCCGTTTTGGTTTCCCATGCCTCCAGCCCGGAGGCTCCCCCGGATGTGAGCGCATGAGCGCAGTGAGCTCTGGCAAGCATCGTAATTTGGAAAGGGACGTCCAGTAAAGGCGCGGGTTTTTGCGGACTCGGTGTCATTCTTAGAAACAGCGGCTGGGTGCTAAGGCTCCTTTGCCACACAATACGTATACTAGACATTCGTAGTTTTGCGAAAAGCACAGCAAACGTTTTCAAGTAATCATTGGCATTTTTCACAGTTATGGGGCTTATGGTTGTCCGACAAATTTCTCGCTTAACGCTTACGCAGTTTTTACATTTTTATGGTGTGTATCTTGCCAGTGAAATGCACCGACGGATCAGCCTAGTTTTAAAGCTGGGGAAGCATGCTTTTCCTGAAATTTCTTCCTGCAAATGTATCCCCTGCAGATTTCTCCTCCTGGAAAGCGTTCGTAGAAGTACAAGTATAAAGTTCGATGTCAGTGAATGGAGCGTGATTTTAAAAGAAACTTCAGAATTTTTGGAATAGCGATTGTTAATGTGCTCTTCGCAAAGTACCAATCCACGAGTTATAAGTTTAGCCGGTTGAAGAATTGTACATTCCTAAAGAAGACAGCACAGTAAATGGGAGGTAAACACAGGAAACACGAACACCAGACAATCTGTGTATATATTTATTAGACATGTAAGAAATGCGTATTAATTCCTTACTGCTGAAGAAAACATGAATCGTTCCTAAACGCATCATAAAGGTCGGTTAGTTGGCGAAATTCGGGCCAAAACAAAGGACCAGTATTTGTTGAAGTAAATCATGCCCATAGACAGCCGAGGTGATTCATCTTTACAGATCGCGAACCACGGGGAGCTGGGATGGTTCTATCACTCATTTGTTATCCAAAACAATTCAGTAATTTTGATTTTTGTTCTGCTCGCTCCAAAGGGCTGTTTAGGCTATTTTCTTAACTCTGACAAAAGTAGCCCGTTTACAATCTCTAAAAATATGTGTACTGCTGATGACAACTACGCGCTGCGAATAATTTTGACAGTGAATTGGTGTTCTGCTTTGAGAATATGTCTGTTAGAAACCTCACTTCCTTTGTGAGGCGAAACGTGTCCGCAATTGGGCTCTTGTTCTGATGGATGACGTGCCTTCTAATAGATGGTTTCACCCCTAAGCAAAGTGAGCGGAAAACATAACTACCGAAATAAAACATAAGGGCGAATCAGGATAAAAATGACAAGGATTAGGAGGACTTGCCAAGGAGAGCAGCGACGAGAAGCAGAAGAGGGAGTCCAAAGAAGCGAAGCATCTTGCGTCTTCTGTTAGAAAAATGAGGATACACAATTTGGAACTTATCAAACAAGAAAAGCATTGTAAAAGTTGTTCTTAGAGTCCCCGTTTATATCCGTAAACCGCAGATTAGTAATTCATTTCTTTGCCGTAATAAAAGTAACAGCGGAATACTTGCAGCATTAGCTTGTGTTCCAACAAATATTAAGTAGAACACAACTTTCGAACTGAAAGATACATGTAAATAATTTATTCTAGCAAATTGATGAGGAAGTGAATGTAGGTAATTTCACAACGTGTTGCCTACGTGCAAAGGTAAACGCCTAAAGTGGGCAATATAGAATATTTATTCATTTGTTGTGCTTGTTGTCACAGTTATCTAGATAAGATCGAGGAAACCTATCAATTATTGCCCGCTCTATGCATTATAATACAAATATACAATCTATGCTACAATGAAATTATTTGTGGGAAACTATAATTTGTATTCAAACAAAAGTCCAGGATGCTGGCGGCATTATCTACAACTTGGGAATGTTTTACTTACGAAAGAAAGTTCCTTAGTTAATCACAGGACGAAGGTATCTTGAACTGTTGGTACAGTGGTTGCCTGCAATCGACTTTATATGCAGCAGGGGTACCATAAAACTGGTGCCCCAATCCTGAAGCAAAGAAAGACATAAAAATTTTAAAAGCTTCCTATATATGGACGCAAAAATTATTAGTTCGAGTTTAAGTAGTTTCAAAGGGCACCGAACTGTGACGGTACCTCGAAAATGAAAAAAAATCGAGCTGGGAAAACGGTATCTGCTTTGCCAAAACACGAACAGGCAGGGGGTACCTAAGTACATTGACCTACGGTAATCCTGTCAGCATCCCATCAATTCTACGTGTCGTACGCAAGGTTTCCTGACCGATTTATTGTTCAGGAAGGTCCGGGCTCAATTTTTATCGTGGATTTGAAAATAGCAATGAAGTTTCCGGCTTCACGGCTAAAAGAAGTGCTAGAAGAACAATAACGGTTATCGCGGTCATCACGATGACTTCAATAAAAAGTTAATGTACGAATGCTGGGGTGATATTAAGAAATGTTACGTGGAAGACAAGCCCGATTTTGTCAAACATCACCACGGTTATCTGATATCTCAAGCATCAGTGATCTATTTAGAAAAAAGATATAGTGGTGGGCCAGCTAGCGAAAAGTACCAGCTTTAGCAGCCAGGAAATAGTGCAAAGAATTATTACATCATTATAAACAAATGCTGTGTTGTATGACACTGAAGTGAGCTT
This sequence comes from Haemaphysalis longicornis, assembly GCF_048455015.1. Classification (NCBI taxonomy): domain Eukaryota; kingdom Metazoa; phylum Arthropoda; class Arachnida; order Ixodida; family Ixodidae; genus Haemaphysalis; species Haemaphysalis longicornis. The sequence continues at coordinate 132,747,865 of NW_027526460.1, forward strand.
GTGTTAATTAAAAAAATGTTCAGCACACAAATCTGACGCCACATCAACGATTCGGCATTTTCTGAAATCGAGAATACGTGAACCATCAATCTAAACTAAAAAGGTGACGTGGCATTTTGGCAAAAAGATATGTAGTGGTCACATCCAGCCTTCCTAATGCTGAGAGTTACGTCAATGAATTATGTATTTTTATGAATGGAGATCCTATGTCGAGAAATCACACGCGCAAACACAACTGGTCCAAATTTTTGCTCTTGTACAAATCTCACAAGCTGAGCAGTCATAAAGATCTTGCAACCTACTGGCTGGTATTTCTGTATCGACGGAGAGAGTCTTTTCCATTCCCTGCATAAAACGTTGAATCGGTTTGAAATGGTTTCTTTTTTGCTGTCAATAGGGTTTGGCAAAATATAACTAGGGGGAAATTGAGAAAACGTACCTATGACTCAAATGAGTTGAAAGTTTGCTGAGAATTTAAATCAGCACTGAGAAGCTGATATGCAAAACCCTCTAGTATATTCCTGATACCGATAGGCTGATAAAGTTTATTTCAACATCCTCGCAATGACAATATACAGTGGTCATAAAAATATCATACAAAATTTTACTATATTAATTAGTTCTGGTTTTTTGCTAGATAAAAAGACTTCATGTTTTCAAAGTACAGAAACAAATACTATATTCGAACTTGAATTTCTGTAGCAATGGCAGCGATACGTATTTTGACCAGCATAATATATTCTATTCGCCTAAAAATGTTGTAGCCAAATGCTTCCACGCAGCCAGATATCACAGGAACGAGCACTCATATTATCGATTTTTTTATTCAATCGGATCATGCACATGCGAAAACAAAATTTTCCCAGATATGCATTTGGAAATAGTGTTAGCGTAATACCTGTAGGCAGTTGGAAATATTGTTAGCATAATCGGTGTTTCGATCTGCGTTTTTGTGTATTGGTATTACGTTTACCAGCTTCATTATATTCAGTACTTGACGTATCTTTGGCGGGCTTACCGATTTGATAGGGTTAAACGTTCAAAGTCAGTCCTCGCCTGCTAAGGAGGATGCAGAAGCTCACCGAAAAACAGGTCTCCTGACAAAGGAATGCGACTTCAAATGAACGCCTTTTGTTTCAGTTAGAAACCAAGCTTTAGGTGTTACGCACAAAAATGAAGTTTTTATTCAGTGATCGAGTCCATCTTACCCCATCCTGCAATCGTAGTCCAAGGTTTCTCGGAAAGACGTAGTCTGACGAACTGTTACCATCACTAATCTCCAAACGTAAGCCATGTATGCGGGAAGTTGACTGCCAAAACAACAATGGCGATGCCATCCGCGAAAGTACGCTTGTCTGTCATCACTAATTTATACCTCCCTTCATTACTTTGTTTCATACTTAGGTTTTATTTCCTGCAACTCACGTATTGCAAAAGATTGACGAAGTTCGCAAGCACTCCTATCAGGGAAAGGAAAAATGAAAAAAAAAAACTATACCATGGAAATTGCTTCTGAAAAACCAGTACAAATTAACCCAGCTGATTCCTTCTTTTTCGTTGAAAATGTAAAATTTATGCCCTTTATTTATAAATTTATATTTATATATTTTTTTATAAATTTATATTTATATTCCCTTTATTTAAAAATTTATAAAATTTAGTTCCTTTTTCTCCGCTTTCTGTGCGATAAGTTTTCAACGAGTTTTTATAATAATAGGAAAACGGAAAAGAGGGATTGCATTTTAACGGCAGCGGGGCAACAGGGTGACCCCGCTAAAAAAAAGAAGGGAAGGCTTTGCAGAAATAGCATGTTAAGCGGTAAACCATAAACAAATATTAGCCCGGAGGCAACAATCTACAAATATTAAAATTTCAACTTTTGTAGCATGTACTTCGCCTACTAGGAGACGCGAGCGGACCGCCGTCGATGGAGGACGCACCCATGTGAACTAGTGCCTTGTTCCCACCATTTTTATAACTCCAAATCTCAGCTCAGCCGTAATCCACACTAACCAAGTTTCTACACCCTCTTTATAACCACCACCCAATGCCAAAAAACGATTTTGATTTATATCTAAATAGTATTTAATTGTACAAAAAAGTCTTCAAAAGCAACTTTCCACAAAGAAAATGTTTTATCTGCGTGACGCACATGTTGAACGCAACCACAGAAGCAGCTACCTAAATCCGGACAGAAAAATACGCTGATCATTGCAATAGACCATTTTTAGGCACTCCCAGAGCATACTGTGGCCGCGGTGCAAACATTGTGCCACATAACGAAAAAGGGGGCATAACGGTAACGTCAAGATATAAAAATAGGGAAGACCTCTATTTATAATACAAATGACAAAGGTTGCCTCAATATGATATGAAACCGGGTATGCGGCGTATGATTGAACAACTTATCACAAACTTATCACGAACTTATCCGAACTGAAGAAAGCCTTATAAACATCACCTACACCGTATATAATACAGCACTCGACATCCCAATTTCCACGATCAAAACAAAGGCCCTTACTTTGTGTCCTTATAAAGTAATTCCTAGAAAAATTACAATGAGTACGAGCTCTCATGTTGGACATATGCCCAACTCAAACAAAAAAAAAACCATTTTACACCATGAGGTACACTTTATTGATCAATTTATTCTTCCTTAAATCTTTCCTACCAAAAAAGTGAATCGAGAGGATCCAGAATAGATACGGGCAGGTGACATGCCAGGATTAAATTGTTGGAGAAAAATGACAACACCAAAAAAGCACGCTGACGCTACGAGGTTTGGCGGTACGAAGCTAGCAATTGTCGTAATTGACCATCTTCGTAACCTGGTTACTACAGCAGCGTGTTTTATACACGCACCGACAATTCCACCCTACTGGGGAAACGCGGCGCGTAACGACCGAATTAAAGCTGATGCATCCTTACACACTCTCAAAAAGCCATTACACTGATGGATGGTGGAACATTATTATCCCACTTAAAACTATGCAACACCACATCCCATTAGCAGCCGCTAACAAGAGTCTGGAAGGCAACAAGATACGGATAAAGAACTGCGTGAATTCAGCTGCTGTGCTCCTTTAGAACACGACTTACAAACACCATTTCCCGAAATTGCACCCAGCGTCTTCCCATACTAGGCCTAAAAACACCATTCTTGTAGATGCCAGAGAGGGGGCCTGAACGTCGCAGAATTGCTGACAGTCCTAAGAACAACATACATATGTATATACAAATATATATCGGTGAAGATATTAATAAAAAAACTTTCGGGATTAACTCTAAACTGTGGTAAATACGAGCGTTATACAGGATTTTCCACGCCACCTTGTCATATCCAAGCTTATCCTCAGGAAATAACTATTTAGGCTTCACGTACGGAAATTATATCAAGACGGGGAAGGCAGCCCTGAAAAACCTGAAGCTTCAAGAACAACGCGGGCAATTAAGAGGGGAAGCGAAGGAGCTGCTGCATGCTGGTCCCAGACTGCGGGTTGCACCCTCCCACTTCCTAGCATTCACACGGTTTTAGAGACTCCCTACTGTGCCTTACACTCAAGAAAGACAGAGATCAACTGAACGCGATCCTACGCAAAGCAACAAAGGTGGCGCAAGGTATCCCGCGCCACTCGTCCACCGAGAAGCTGCAAGGCATGGCCAAACATAATACGGTGGAAGAGGAGGTAGAAGCCCACCTGTCTACCCAGAAGAGTGCGGCTCAGCCAATCTTCGGTGGACCAAGCTGGGCTTGCAAGAGCCCGACCACAAGGAAATGGGACCTTTAGCCAAGCTTTGGGCCCAGAAAATCGAAAGCAAACCCATTTCCTGAAATATGAGACAGGGTCGCAACGACTGGCGCACGCAGAGCGGCCAGTGTCAAAGCCTTCATCGAAATGCTAAGAGAAGCGAAAGAACAACAAGACGCAATGGGGGTCACCCTCTACACGGACGCCTCTCTACCCCAGTTTTCGACACGAGGCGCGATATTGGTCATGACGCAAGACGCACTGGTGACGCACGCCTGTGTCAAACGGTGTTCCCGAAAGGAGCAGAAGAGGCGGCAATAGCCTTGGAGCTCACGCTGCCTAACGCGAGCAAAATAATCACAGACTGCAAAAAGCGTATGCTAACTATAGAAAAGGACATGTGTCTCTAAACGGCACTCAGAATACTAGAGGGAGGAATGCGCCGCATGCCCGAGCAGAAAGTCCAACTGATATAGACACCGGCTCACTCAGGGCTGGAGGGCAACGAACTAGCCCACCAACTCGCCCGATAACTTGAACACCGGGCAGACGAGCTCGAGCCGCATGCCATAATGACTTACAAAGACATCATCAGCAACTACAGGGAAGGCCGACGGCGGTACTCTGACCAGCATGAATCGCTCAGCAGAGCGCAGCAAACGATCTATAGGCAAATCCAAGCAGGATCCTTCCCGCACCCCTTTCTCCAATGCAGAATGTACCCCGAGAGTTACGAAAAAGTGTGTAACCTCTGTTGGCACTCGGGCACGCTCTGGCACGTAATCGGATAGTGCGAGTTTACCGAGACCGTTCCCCCACCCCTTACCGAACCCTCCACCACCCTTTCACACCCCTTAACGAGCGATGGGAGACCTTGCTAACCAGCCCCGCCTTGGAAAGCCAGCTACTCCTGATCTCCAGGGGCCAGGCAGCCGAGGAAGCCTAGGGGCCCAGTGAAGAGGGCACCACCCCATCTGGCACGTAGTCGCCGCAATTTTGTTTGGCCAAATAAAGTTGTTCTCTCTCTGTCTCTCTCAATGAAGGTCTTCTCTGACTTCAAATAGAACCGAAACATCCAAATCTCCGCCGTCGAACAATGGTGATGATTTAACGCAAAAGTTTCCTGTTTAGCAAAAATCAAATGGCGAAGTGACAATGTCACAGCCGCTTCAATGAAATTTCTAACGTCTACGATAACAGTGCAAACTCCCCACGAGTCAAAATCATACGAAACTCAGACGACATTAAACAATACCCCCAAGAAAAAGCTGGGCGCCCCTCCGCACACACTCATTGCCATCAAACCATTGTCGTCATTAGGGAGAGGAGATTCGACTTTGTTTAAAAGACATTCCGTTAAAGGTTTAGTGCGCGCTTTGGTGTTAAAAAAACGGCTGCACAACGAACGCCAATAAAATGCTCAGCGGGGTAGATGCGTACGTGCGCAGTAGAACAAAAGTCGGCTTCATAAGGCACGAAAAGCCAGGTTCCCTTCCGGCCACGAAAAGGCTTTTTTCTTCTGATATCATCTTCATCATCATTCACTTTCCCATTGTCTAAACTTGGCTTTCAGTAATGTGTTTTGGTAATGAAATCGCCATTAGTAAGACGAATACACCACCACCTTAAAAACCTTTTTCCAGCCAAACCACTTGGCAAAAAACAGTTTGAATGGTGTAACTATCATTATTGAACGAGATTACCACATAATTGTTACTTTCACAGCCCAAATGTTCCGCCACATGTGCCAGGGGAAATATATCCATTGCGGCTATTCTTGCTCTCTACGCGGGGCTTCAGTGCTTGAAAGCATAAATGGTAAATGTAGGGACTTAACACTGCCTTTGCACGGAAGGAATGCTATTGATTGATTAAGGGTGATAAGCGCACCAACGGTTCACAGGCGATGAGATGCGCCCTAATGTAGGGCTCCGGATTAATTTTGCCTACCTGGGGATCTTAAACGCGCGCCGAAATCTGGAACACCCGTGCGTATTTGCTTTTCACCTCCATTAGTAAAGCGGCCGCCGTGGCCGATAATCAAACCCGCGCCTTGCGGCTTATTAGAAGTACCGCTGTCGTGTGGTAAATCTCAAGGCCAAAATGTAGACGTCTTCTAGAACTTTTTGATGCCCACAGACTCGCTTTCGTATGTAGACGAGCGAAATGTGGCGAGGTTTCATCGCGGCTACCTTGGCTAAAAGAAACTAGCATGCAGTGTTTCTTCTGTTTTTGTGTTGAGCATTGTAGCTAATTTATCAGAACAGCGAACCGTGGCAAGTTTGTCGGTAAATGCCAGGAGTATAGAAAACCTACAATGAGTAATTTCCTAGGCAAAGAGACACAGTTCTAAGTGCAGAAAACGTGATACGACAGGAACTGCTGCTTGTACAGGTAAAGGAACGAATATTTCAAGGTTTTACGGATCAGGTTCTTGAAGGTTAGGTTTTAGTTGACCACGTGTTATCGCCAAGTGTTTTTGCGAGGTTTGAACTCGAGTATTGGTGTGACAAAATTTTTTTAAGAAGGCGCGCTTGCTGTAGTTAGGTGTGCGGGGGTGTGGGGATTGCAGTGATGCCATTCGTTTTATTCTGCGTTATTTTTTCGGACGTTATAGCGTGAAGGTCATTTTCGTATTAGAGCTTAGATGAGCTTTGGGAAAAGGTTATGTGAAATTGTTTTTTATGGATGGATACTGATGATTAGGGAATCGCTGTGTTCGTAATTACATAGGTGTTGCTGTGGTTGCGCTCAAAATGTGCAAACACGCAGAGAAAAGGTTTTCTTCCTGGAAAGTTTCTGTTGAAGATTTTTTGGTTTAATTTAAACATACTTATCAGATATAAATGAAATTTGTGTTCGTGGCGTCTGGTGATGGTTACGAAATGGCTGTGGAAATTTGGTTAGTGTGCGCTAAGGCTACGCTGAGTTAAGGGGTTGTAAAAATGGTGAGAAAAAGGATCGAGCTCACATGGGTGAGTTCTCCTTCGACAGCTGTCCCTTCGCGTATCCAGGTACGCGATGTACATCATAGAAATGTCGCTGTATTTTTAATATGTGTAGATTGTTTGCTTTCTCCTAATTTTTTTCATTGTTTAAAACTTAACTTATTTCTGTAATGCCTTCGTTTTTCGTGTTTAGCGGGGCCACCCTGTTCCCCGGTCCCATTGAAATGAAATTCATCGCATGCCTGGACGCTTACGCGTAAGTAAAGTCTATTCCCCCATGACTGGTAACTGCACACATGCATGGTCGCTGAAAGCAAGGGGTGCTGGGATTCCTTTTGGAGACCTAATTGCGTAGAGAGTGGGTCAGAATTCTTATTCACTTCTTGAGGTCCCACGCTTTCTGTAGACATCAGGACCAATTATAGTGCCACTACTATAGCCAAGACGTATATAAGAGAAGCCATGTATCTGACGTGACAAAGCAGTTTAGAATTACAAAGAATAATCCGAATTGCACCTGAATCTCTCACTTACAACAACTTATTTACGCACCTTGGATGTAGTGTTCAGTACGTTAACATAGCTGTTTTCCTTCCACAAAACAAGCACAATGGGGTAGTGTAGATAGACGGAGAAAATACTTCAGGTCCTTCTCTCACTGCCGTGATTATCGAACCCAGCGGGAAAAATGGTAGTATCTGAGAGGTTAACCTTGTTTAATATTTATCAATACATAAAATACATAAATAAGTAAATCAATAAATAAATCGATAAATAGGGCTAAATTATCTAGGGCTACCTGCCAAAGGCGCTTCAATGTTTTGAGCGTTATTCATATGTTGCAAACGACGGGGCATCAACCATTTCAACTAAGCTGGTGGGACAGATGACTACAGTCCACCTTTGTCCCTACGAAGGTATGCCACGTCAAAGTGTCGCTCTCGAAGACGCCGCTCCGATCCTCTCTACTGCGATACAGAATAACCAGTCAGCGTATACATTACATGATTGCAAAATCCTTATGAATTACAAAGCTTGTACAATTTCTACACGGGCGGGAATTTTGAAAAAGTTGTGCTTGCGCGCGTGCGTTTTCGCCATAGGAAGCTCCATTCATGCAAATGCATAATTCAATGGCATAAATGTTCATATTAGGCACCTTTTTGCCAGAATTCCACATCATCCTGTTACTCTGGACTGATTGTTCGCGGACTCTCGATTTCTGAAGATGCGGAATCCTTGATGTGGCATCAGATTTGTGCGCTCAAAACATTTATAATATCACACAGCTTACTTCAGTGCCATGGAAGACAACATTTGTTTATAATGCTGGAATTTTCATTTGCTCCTTTTGCTGTCTGGCCCAGCGCTCTTTGTTTTTCTGAGTAGACCCACTATTACTGAAAATATCAGATAGGTCTGGTTATGTTTAACAAAGTGGTTATTGCCTTCCATTCATTATTTTTAAATATTACCCTAGCTTTCGTTCATTCACGTTTTATTCAGTCATCGTGATGACCACGATACAAGTTATAATTCCTGTGGCACTTCCTCTAGCCGTGAACCCCGCTATCTTTAATGCAATTTTTAAATCCATGATAAATGTTGAGCCCGGACATTCCTAAGTAATACATATGTTTGCGACCTTTGCGCATGACATCTGGAACTGCTGGGATGCCGACAGGATGCTCGTCGGTCAATGTACATGGGTTCCACGTTCCTGTTGGTTCATATTCTCGCAAAGCAGGTGCCTGTTTCACAGCTGTTTTTTGTATTTTTGAGGTAACGTCGCAGTTCGTTCCCTTCGAAATTACTTATACCCAAACTAATATTTTGAAGTCCATATCGTGGAAGCATTCCTTTTTTTTATGCTTTTCTTCGCTTCAGGCTCGGGCCACCACTTTTATGTCACCCCTTCTGCATACAAAGGCGATACCGGGCAACCACTGTACCAACAATTTAAGGTTGTTTTTTTTCATACGTGGAACATTCCAAAGTTGCAGAAGACACAGCCAGCATCCTGAACTCTTATTTCAATTCAATTTATGTTTTTCTACAATTCATTACAGTGTAGCATCGATTGGAATTGTTCATTATAATCCAAAGTACGGGCAATAATTTGAAAACAGGGAACGCATGTGTAAAATTATGTACACTTCACTTCCCAAATCAATTCTCTAGAATGAATGAATAGTTTTAGTCTTTCAGTCCTAAAACTACGTTTTCTGTTTTATTCGTGGGAACTCAAGCTAATGATGCAATATTCAACTGTTAAATTTTTTTACGGATTAGAAACGTACTACTATTCTGCGGTGCACAAAATAGAGATATAAACGAGGCTCATAAGCACAACTTTTACAATGCTTTTGTGTGTTTGGTATGTACCCAAATGTGTGTCTTCCGTTTTTTTTAACACAAGAAGCAAGGTACTTCAGTCTTTGTAGTCCTTCTTTTGTTTCTCGTCGCTGCCCATCTAATCCTTATCATTTTTATGCTATTTCGTCCGTTTGTTTTATTTCTGTAGTTATGTTTACCGAGCATTTAACTTAGAAGTGAAACGATGTATTAGGAGGCACGCCATCCTTCAAACCAAAAATTCAATGCGAATAGGTTTCGTTCACATAGGAAGTTTCGTTTCTAACAAAAAGTTTTGCAAAGCAGAACACCAGTTCACTCCTCTGAAATTGTTCGCAGCGAGTATTTGTCATCACCGGAAGGCGCACTTTTACTGGTTGTAAACGGGGTACTTTTGCCAGAGTTCAGCAAATAAACCACACAACCCTTTGGAAACAACCGACGAAATCTCAAACATTACTGACGTCTTTTGGATAACAAGTGAACGGAAGAACCATCACAGCACCCCGTGGTTCGCAATGTGTAGAGATCCATCACCTCGGCTGTTTATGGGTATGCTTTTCTTCAAGAAATACTGGTCTCTTACAACACGTTTCTTTTGGCTCGAATATCGCACACTAACCGGCCTTTTGATGTCCTCACGGGCTATGCGTGTTTGTCTTCATCAGTAAAGAATTGTTATGCATTTGTGTATGGCTAATAAAGCTACAAACAGATTGTGTGGTGTCTGTATTCATATAAATGCCGTACACTAAGAGAGACCTCCAGTGTACTGTGTTGTCTTCTTATAAAATGTACAATACTTCCACTGGGTAAACTTATTACCCAAGCATTTCTACTTTTCAAAGAGCACATAAAGAGTAGCTACACCAAAAGATATAAGTTTATTAAAAATAAACGCACCATGCACAGACTGCGAACTTGATACTCCTAATTCTCTATGCGCTGTCGTGGAGGGGAAATCTGCACGGATAACATTTCAGGACATTTCAGGAAATGCGTGCTTCCGCAGATTGAAAACTAGGCTTATCCGTCGGTGCATTTAGCTGGAAAGATATACACCACAAAAATGTAACGACGGAATAAGCATTACCCGAGAAATTTTTCAGACAATCCCAGTGTGATGACGCCCAAAAAGGTCGATAAGTGGCGTTGATTACTTGAAGACGTTTGCTGTGTTCTTTGGGAAACTACGAATGGCTAGTATATTTATTGTGTAGTACCGCGGTTTTGCACACCGGTACTGAAAAGTTAATTAACACACAGCTTACTTCAGTGTCATACAAGACAGCATAATGGTGAAATGTTCATTTGTACTATTTGCGGGCTGCTAAAGCTGGTACTTTTTGCTAGCTGGCCCAGCGCCATATGTTTTTCGTAGTAGACCCACCGATACTGAAAATATCCGGTAACCGTGGGAATGTTTTAAAAATTCGACTTGTCTTGCACGCATAATTTTCCAAACAATACCTTAACTTGCGTACATTGACTTTTTATTCACGTCATCGTGATGACCTGCGATACCAGTTATTGTTCTTGTGGCACTTCCTATAGCCGTGAACACCGCAAACATCGTTGCAATTTATGATAAAAGTTGAGTCCGGAACTTCCTAAGCAATAAATCGGTCAGCTAACCTTGCATACGACCAATGAAACTGATGGGATGCTGAATGAATGATTGTCGGTCAATGTACTTGGGTACCCCCTTCCTGTTTGTTCGTGTTATCGCAAAGCAGATACCTTTTTCCTAGGTCGTTTTTTTCTATTTTTGAGGTACCGTCGCAGTTCGGGGCCCTTTGAAACTACTTAAACATGAACTATTTATTTTTACGTCCATATGTAGGAAGCTTTTATTTATTTTTGTCTTTGTTTGCTTCAGGATTAGGCCCCCATTTTTATGGTACCCCTGCTGCATATAAAGACGATAGCAGGCAACCACTGAACCAACAATTCAAGATAACTTCGTCCTGTGTGTAACTAACGAAGTTTCTTTGGTAAGTAAAACATTCCCGAGCTGTAGATTACGCCGCCAGAATCCTGAACTCTCATTTGAACTTAAATAAGAGTTCCCTACAGTTAGTTTTATTGTAGCATAGATTGTAATTGTGTAATATCATGCACAGAGCGGGCAATAGTTAATATGTTTACTCGATCTTAATTGGACACTGTGGCAACAAGCGCAACACATTTTTAAAAATATTGTATATTGCCCACTTTGGGCATTTACATTTGTACGTAGGCAAGGCGTTGTAAAATTATCTACATTCACTTCCCCATCAATTCGCTAGAATGTATTATTTGCATTTATCTTTCAGGTCTAAAATTGTGTTCTTCTTCCTTATGATTGGAACAGAAGCTAATGCTGCAAATATTGCGCTGTTGATTTTATCACGGAATGGAAATGTATTAGTAATGTGCGGTGTACTAAATATAGACATAAACGGGGTTCCTACGCACAACTTTTAGAATGCCTTTTTTGTTTGGTATGTTTCAAAATGTGTGTCCTCATTTTTCTAACAGAAGACGCAAGATGCTTCGCTTCTTTGGACTCCCTCTTCTGCTTCTCGTCGCTGCCCTCCTTGGTAAGTCCACCTAATCCTCATAATTTTTATGCCGATTCGCCTTTATGTTTTATTTCGCTAGTTTTAGTTTGCGCACATTTCGCTTAAAGATGCAACGATGTATTAGAAGACACGTCATTCCTCAGAACAAGAAGTCCATTGCGAAGACGTTTCGCCACACAGAGGAAGGGACGTTTCTAACAAACATCTTCTCAAAGCAGAACACAAATTCACTCTCTAAAATTGTCCGCAGCGAGTAGTGGTCATCATCAGAAGACGTAGTTTTAGAGGTTGTAAACCGGATACTTTTGCCAGAGTTCAGCAAATAGCCTACACAGCTCCTTTGCGCGACCAGAACAAAAATCAAACCTTACTGACTTTTTTTGCATAACAAGTGGATGATAGAACCACCACAGCTCCTCGTGGTTCGCGATGTGTAGACATCAATCACCTTGGCTGTTTTTGGGCATGCTTCACTTCAATACTGGTCCCTTACAAAACTTTTGTTTTGGCCCGAATGTCGCCAACTAACAGACCTTTTTGATGCCTTTAGGCACTATACATGTTTTCTTGTGCTGTAAAGAATAATACGCATTTCTTACATGTCTAATAAATATACAAGCAGATTGTCCGGTGTCCATGTTAATACAAATGCAATACACTAAGACACACCTCCCGTATTCTGTGCTGTCTTCTTTAAAAATGAACAATTCTTCAACCGGCTAAACGTATAACTCATGGATTTGTACTTTGCGAAGAGCACATTAACAGTCGCTATTCCTACATATCTAAAGTTTCTTTTTATATTAGACGCACCATTCACAGATTTCGAACATTATGCTCCTACTTCTACAAAAGCTGCCGAGGATGGAAATCTGCAGGGATTTCCATCCTCGGTCACGAAATGCCACGAAATGCGTGATTCCGTAGCTTTCGAAGTAGGCTGATCCGTCGGTACATTTCACTGGAAAGATACACAGCATAAAAATGTAACCATCGAGTAAGGGTTTAGAGAGAATTTTTTCAGTCAATCCCATTGTGATAAGTCGTAAAATTGCGATAAATGTCATTGATAACTTACAAACGTTTGCCATGATTTTGGAAAACTATGATTGTGTAGTATACTTATTGTTTGGCACCGGAGCTCTAGCAACCACCTGCTGTTTCTAAGAATGACACCGAGTCCCCGAAAACCCGCACCTTTACTGGATGGCCATTTCCAAATTACAATACTTAGCAGAGCAGGCTGAGCTCACTTTCACGCGCTGTCCGCGAACGTTCTAACCTCGGTAGTGGCGCGCGCCCCACCGTAACATTCACACGGCACACGGTAATGTGCATATCTATTCACTGGGATTGACCACTGCCACTTTTGTCTGATTACTGCTACAGGTGAAACAGTACGTTTACAAAAAATTGCTATAATTTTTATAGTCACTTTGTACACGTGCCAGTAAATACTGGTTTCTGTGAAAAACACGAGTTGACAATACCTTTGGCTTTAAAAGGGTACCCACACGAATTTCTGATGGTAATAGTATTACACAGCTCAGTTCTTATACTCAACAGAATACCCTGACTGAAATATAAGCGGGGATGCGATGCACGGAACATACTTCAATTTGATCTTATTTATCGCGCCTACGGAACAGCACGCGAAGCGGTGCGTGACAAATGGACATCACCGTGACATCACTCCGCTAGAGTACACAGAACTGACGTATCCATCTGAGAAACTCGTGACGTCGATTTACGCGCGCGGCCCGGCGAGCGGCGTTTGGGCGCTGGCGCGTTCGCGAAGTGATACACGTAGGCCGACCTACAGGCATAACCGCCGCTCAGAAAGGCACTCTTGCCAAAAAAATTGAGTTCCACACGCGGGAAAGGAGCCTACAATCAAGCCCATAATCGCAGTACAAGACGCAATAAGGACTTTTAGGGAGTGAAGTCATCAAACTTCGGCCGCAATTCTAGGCCTAACTCCTTCAGGCAGCTCATCAGCTCAGCCCCGGCGGCGGGGTGGTCGAAAAAACGTCTCCTCCTTCCTTAGCATTGTATTGGCTACCGCACAAAACGGTTATATCTTTACGTGGTTCCCTGTACAGATGGCCTCCGGGCTGAAAGCAAGGGAAACCAAAACGGAGGATTTCAGGCCGTTCAGTATAATTAATTATCGCGCACTCAAATGCTTAAAGTACTGTTTGGGATTTGCCACTCAGTCAAGCATCGACGAAATCAGTAAAAAAGAATATATTTTGGGGTCAGTACTCCTTTATTACAACTGTGACCTATAGGCATGAACGTTATAGTTGTATCACGGAATGGGTCTGACATAATTCTTGCGTTCATTTGTTGTTGTGACAATTTATTTTCTATGCTTCTATGAGGCATTGTGTGAAAACCAAAATTTGTTTTTTTTAATAGTGCTCTGTGCGACTCCAGGCACTGCCCTCGGTGGTGGTGTGGGAGGCAACGGAGGAATCAGTGGTGGCCGAGCTGAAGACGCAATGGTACGTGCTGAGGAGATGACTGCCCGGAAGTAGAACAGCACTCTTCAATGTCGCCCTGAATTAAGTAGAAGGATGTGGATGCAAATAAAGGTTGAAATATCTGCTGAGGCACTTTTGGTTGGTGAAATTCATTGGCAGTGGTCACGATTTGTTCGAGGAATTGAAGGCTTATGTTTTGGAAATCATGGAGGCATGTGTGAGTGGTTTGCAAGCACTAAAGCTTGCATAGGCTTGATAAAGATTTGAAGCTTTAAAGTGCAAAGGCAGTGTTTGCTTTGTACGCCAGGGAACACAATGCTGAAGCTATTTTTCCTTTTCAATAGCGCACAATCCTAACCATTGACTATAACCGCAGCAAACTCAATCCACCATGGCAACACTAAATGTAGTGTGAACGCTCGTGAATCCGAACTTCAATACTTGTAATTTACGAATAATTCGAGCCGTACGATGTAGTTTAGCGAAGACGTCATAGAAATGTATCTATATTTAGCACTTTAATTCACAGGTATTAAGTTGGGTTATTATGCTGCACCGCGCATAAATTCAACCACGCGCCACTACACCTGCTCTATGGTATTTGGTACACGGTCAGAGAAACGCCCTCTCTGCCTACACGCAACACTGCTTAGAACAGAAACGGCAACGTCTGTTGACACAAATCTAAAGACCTCATGGCAGAAGTTTTCAGCGACGCATTCTTTGCGAACTACCTCTACGAGTACACACGCGGGCGTGCACCCCACGCAGGTGTGCCTGGGGTGCACCGACAGATGAGGGCCACATATTTCAGATGACAGGTGCAGAACCTCCCGCTCTCGATGACGACTTCGTGGACGAGGATGGAGCATAGAAAGGTCGTCACACTCAGAATGCATAACCGGATGGAATGCTTCGCGTTTCTGTTACAGTTTGTCAGGCAAACATGCGGTATTTCGTTACATTCGTTTGTTGGAGGAAAAAGTGCTGACTATCGCCTTTAGAGACAATACGAGGCGGCCATTGTGAGATCTTTCAGGCATCAAAATATTTACATGTCCAACTGCCTCCAAATTCACCTGGAGAGTTGTTCTTTTTCACGTTCGCATTGTTCGAATATTGCATAATTTCGAAATGAGATTGCGTTGACTTTGCGGATCGAATTAACGGTGAGGGTTTAATGGAGACGACGTCAGGGGCAGTAAGGGCGTATAAGGTAAGTCAGATTTACGTGAGATTCTGTTGCTGACATTGTATTTTGTTTTTCTTGCGACCGTGGTCGGAAACACGACGGGATAACTAATTCAAAAATCCTTTGTTCTTCATTTTCGTGCACAACACACAAAAAGACGCTCCATGCCCGTTTGTTCTCGGAACTACATTAGCAAATGCTTAAATCCAAAGCTCCTGATAAACGCCCCGTTGGAAGCCTCTTGTCGTGTGCTTGAGCACTATTTGACTAACTGGGTATGCCATAGTTATCGATATGCGCACCGATTTGATGCGTGGTCCCGCAAACTCTTCGTGTAATCGAGGTCTGTAATAGCACCCGGCCACTGCAATGTTGACCTACCCACTGGTGGGAAACACAACAAGTGCTTTATTTTATTTTATTTTATTTTCCTCAAGGGTCCCTGGAAGGGACATTACATGAGGGGTGGGAATACAAATGTTTGAATCTTGCAAAGGGTGATGTGCAAAGAACAGTGAAAACAGAAGAAACAATAAAACGTCTGCGCGAACTAAGACACAAAAATGTGTGAATACATTCGGAATGGTATGCAACACAGGCAGAATT
The DNA here is from genome assembly GCF_048455015.1 of Haemaphysalis longicornis. Lineage (NCBI taxonomy): Eukaryota > Metazoa > Arthropoda > Arachnida > Ixodida > Ixodidae > Haemaphysalis > Haemaphysalis longicornis. Next base: position 132,763,768 of record NW_027526460.1, read on the forward strand.
TTTGCACGGTTGGGGGATATACAATCGCAGTGGCACAAATGATAAGCAACTACAAGGGAACAGGAGATACAAAAGGCCAACCACCGAAATCAGCACTGCAGTTCAACGTACAACATATGATACGGTTGGAAGTGAAAAATGAGAAAAGAGAGAGAGAGACAGCATAAAAACAATAAACAGAAATGGTCACTCGGGCTCGGAAAGGGTGAATAGTAATTTTTTGAAAGTTTCTGTATCTTTATTATTAACAATGTTATCCGGTAGAACGTTCCAGTCTTTAGCAGTGCGAATAGGACCAGTAGGGCTTGGGTTGTGTGGCGAAACGATGCCAATGCCTGGGCAAACACACGAAGCAATACTTCATGAGAGCGTAAACTTGTTTGTGAGGTCATAGATGTGAAGGATAACGGGGCACTCTCCGGCTTAGCACGAAAAGATTTGGACAAGCCCATAATACGAGGAGACCACAGGATGGAAAACGCCGAGCTGTCGGAGAATAAAACTGTGTTTTCGTGATAAGCGATAAAGAGGTTAAAAGAGTCATCTTCCGAAATATTTTGTGGATGTTAGTCATCCGTATGAGCCGTTCTTCTTTAAGCGCCCGAGGAAGTACATCCTCTCTTTCAACCGCAATCCACATTGGAGGCAGCAAGGTACAAGAGCTCTCCTGAATATGAAATACGCGACAGTAACAACTGGAGTGTACACAGAGACGGCAATGACACTAAAGCACATATGAACGAAATGATGCCTGATTTATGCAGGCGCCGTGCCTCCGCAGTGCGGGTTGTTTTAAATGCAGAGCATTTCTCTAACTCACGATGTCACCTGGCGTTGGCGTGCCTCGGCGTCCGCAACAGCCGTTCCAGGTGCGCCCTCTCCCCCACTCCTCCTAGCCTGCTCTCCGCTGCTCCTCGCGTGTTCTCTACGTGCTCGGATCGCGTTCAGCAACAGGTGGGGCGCGCATGCGTCGTAGTTTGGCGCGGGAGCAACAACAGTTCTGGCGTGATCGTGACGTAGTCGTGACGTGGTCGTGGCGCGGTCGTGCCGTGATGGGGCGGTTCTCAGAGTTCGCTCTCGCTGTCAATTTCTTTCGAACCAGATAAAATCGGGTATGTGCGGGGCTCCAATCCAGTCATCACCTGCGCTCTCTTCAGATGCTGTCGTCGGAGTCAGCGTTGTACGGTATGGAATCAAGACCTTCAACCAGTGCTGCGGCGTTAACAACAACAACAACAATAACAACCAACAGCAACAACTGCAACAACGTTAACGTAACCCAACCTACTTAACCTCGTGCGCCCCCCGAAAATGCTCTGCATTTGACCGTACCCCTAGCGAGGGTGATGTTTTTTCTAATTAGAAAAAGGCTGCTTTTCCCGGTAACGTTTGCATTTTTTTAAAGATACTCGCATACTCGGTAGACAATGTTGCCAGGCGTTTAGCAACCACACCAAACTGCCCGTCCCACCAAACCGAATGTCGGAGCGAACATTAGGCCACCTAACTATATAAGGTTGGAACCCGCCGCGGTGGCTCAGTGGCTAAGGCGTTGCGCTGCTGAGCACGAGGTCGCGGGCTCGATTCCCGGCCGCGGCGGTCGCTTTTCTGACGGAGGCGAAAAGCAAAAATGACCGTGTGTACGAGATTTCGGCGCATGTTAAAGATCCCGAAATGGTCAAAATTAATCCGGAGCCCTCCACTACGGCGCGCCTCATTGCCTTACGTTGCGTCGGTGCGTTAAACACTACAATCAATTAATTAATTTTATAAGGGGGGAACACGTTAACATCAGGGTATAAAAATGGGGAAGATCTTTATCTTTAATACAAATAAAAAAGGTTGCCTCAATGTCAAATGAAGCCGAGTATGTGGCTTCTGATTGAACAACTTACGATAAACTTATCACTAACTTACCAACACTGAAGAAAGCCTTATAAACATCACCTAGACGCATATAATACAGCACTGTCCATCCCAATTCCACGATCACGACGATGTCCTTGTAAAACAATTGGTGTCCTTAAAAAACAATCCCAGAAAAAAATACAATGAGGGCGGGCTATCATATAGGACAGATGCCACCTCAAAGGAAAAAAAAAAAACCGATACACCATGACGTACATTTTATTGTTCAAGTTATTCTTCCTAAAATCTCTACCCCTACCATAAAAGTGAACCCAAAGGATCCAGAATGAATACGGGCCGACGAGAAGCTAGGATTAAATTACTGGAAAAAGATCAGAAAGCCAGGAAAGCACGCCGACGCTATGAGGTTACACCGTACGAAGGTAACAATTGTCGTAATTGACCACCTTGGTAATCCTGATTACTACAGGAGCGCGCTTCATACACGAGCGGAAGATGCCATCTTATTGCCGATACGCGACGCGGAACAACAAAATTAAAGCTGATGCATTCTTTCACACTCTCAAAAAGCCATTACAGTGATGGATGGTGGAGCAAGATTATCCCAGTTGAAATTATGAAACGTCATATCCCATTAGCAGCCGCACAAAAGGGTCTGAAAGGGAACTACGCAGACGACAAAGAAATGAAATAATTAAGCTACCGTGCTCCTTCCCAACATGACTTACAAACTCAGTTTCCCGAAAACGGTACTTACAATCTTCTTATACTAGGACTAATAACACCATTCTTGTCAATGCGACCGAGGCGGCTGAACGCCTAAGAATCGCGGACTTTCCGCAGGAGAACAATACACATATGTATCTACAAATCTATATCGGTGGTGACATTCTGCAAGAAAACCTTCGACATTACGTTAAACTGCGCTAAATACTAGCGTTACGCAGGATTATCCACGCCACCTTGTCATATTCAAGCTTATGCTCAGGAAATGACTATTTAGGCTTCAAATACGGCCATTATATCAAGACGGGGAAGGCAGCCCTGAAAAACCTGCGGCTTCAAGAACAAGGCGGGTGATTGAGGGGTGATCCGAAGGAGCTGCTGCATGCGGGGTCCCGGACTTCGAGTTCCACCCTCCCACTTCTTAGCATTCCGACAGTTTTCAAGACTTGCTACCGTGCCTTACTCAATGAAGGTCTTCTCTGATTTACTTAAAATAGAACCGAAACATCCAGACGTACGCCGTCTAACGATGGAGATGGTTGGAACGCGAAATGTTCGTGTTTTGCGAAAATCAAATGGAGAAGTGACAATGTCACAGCCGCTGCAAGGAAATTTCTAGCATCTGCGATCAAAGTCCACACTTTCCACGAGTCAAAGACGAAACTTAGCCGACATTAAACAATACCCTCAAGAAAAAGCTGGGCGCCCCTCCCCACAAACAATCTGTGCCGTCAAACCATTTTCCTCATTAGGCGGAGGAGATATGACTTTGTTTAAAAGGGATTCGGTTAAATGTGTAGTGTATGTTTTGGTGTTAAAACACACGCCTGCACAACGAACACCAATGAAATGCTGGACGGCAGAAATGTGATAAGGACGCAGTCGCACAAATATCCGCTTCATATGGCGAGAGAACACAGGTTCGCTTTCTGCCACGAGAAGCTCTATTTTTCTTGTTATATCATCTTTATCACCATTTCCTTTCCTCTTGTCTAAATCTGGCTTTCTCGCAATGTGTTTTGCCAATGAAATCGCCATCAGGAAGACGAAGATAGCACTACCTTAAAAAACTTTTGTCGGGAACCAAAACTAGACAAAAAGCAGTTTGGAACGCTGCACTGTGGAATTCTGCCATGAATTGACCCCGTAATCATAACCTTCCCAGCCCATATGTTCCCCCATACGAGCGCAGACAGCCTGTGTTGTTTCTGTACCAGGAGAATTTCATCCGTTGCGGCTGGTCTTTCTCTCAACGCGGAGGTTGAGTGCTTCAAAGCCTAAACTATATATGTAGGAACTCCGCTCCACAACACTTACTGGATGCGCCGAAGAGATGCTATCAATTTGTTATGGGGGTCTAACGCGCTGACGCTTCACAGGCGATGAGGCGGGCCGTAGTAAAGGCGCTCCGGATTAATTTGGGAACCTTCGGGTCTTAAACATCGCCGAAATCCCGAACACACTGGCGTTTTTGCTTTTCGCCTCAATTAGAAAAGCGGTCGCCATGGCTGGGAATCGAACCCCCGCCCTACAGCTTAGTAGAAGTAACTCTGTCGTGTCGTATATCAGAAGGCCGAAATGTAGACGTCCACTACAGTTTTTTTGATACCCACATACTCGCTTTGGTATTGTAGTTTGTGGCATAAGTCCAGGTTTCATCGCGGCTCCCTGGGTTAAAAGAAACGAGCATGCGGTGTTTCTTATATATTTTTTTTAGCGTAGTAGCTAAGTTATTGGAACGGTGAACCGTGGCAAGTGCGTCGGTAAGTAGCAGGCGAAAGGAATGTACAATGATTAATTGCCTAGGTAAGGAGACAGACAGCTCTAAGCGCACAAAACGTGATACGCCCTGGATCTGCTCCTTCTGCAGGTGTCCCCCGCCATTTCACAATCCCTTCCCCTACCGACCACTCCAACACAGTCCAAGGAAAGCTATGTCCCACAAAGTCTCGAGGTGCCCCATTCTTGCCGATTGCCGGTCCACCCCAGTGGTTTATGCAACGATAAGATGCGTTATTTGTTGTAAGTCAAAATACAAAGGCAAAAAAGACAAGAAAACCGAAACAGCAGCCGGACCCTCACTCCCTTGAAGAAAAGCTAGAGAAAGCCTCACAATCAAACTGGCTCTTTCTGTATAGGTGGAGCTTCAAAGAATCAGCTTGAAAAGATATCACTGGTGTAATTGCATATCCTGGGGCGCTTCTGCATTAGCTCACTCTTTCCGCCTATTAGATGCCACGCATCTCATTCACCCGCCTTGTCCCTGCCTCCGGCGTCGGCGTCGTCGTCGTTGTTGTCGGCGTCCACCCCTCCCCCATTCTCCTCGCCGCACCAGCTTCACTCTTCGCCGCTCACCCCCGCTCCTCTCCGATAGCGAACACTCTCTCGTGGGGGGGGGGGGGGGGGGCATTGGATTGGATTCGATTATATTGTATTGGATTGGCTTGGCTTGGCATGGCTTGGCTTGGCTTGGCTTGGATTGGATTGGATTGGATTGAATTTGGATTGGATTGGATTAAAGTGGACTGTGTTGGATTGTGTTGTGTCATAGCCGCGGTAGACGCAGTGGCGCCGGCGCGTCCTCTCACCGTTATGCGCGCTATAAAACGCGGTGCCTCCGCCGCTCCGCTCCATCGTTCGCTGCCTTCAATGGAAACGTGCCGTGAACCCCCCACGCGTCGCATCTACACAGGGGTTCCGCGAGGGGAGGTGGGAGTTTTTTTTTGTTCCTCAATGTGGAGAGAGAAAAAACCCAAGATTCGTTCCTCTTAAAAGATGTGTCAATAGGAAAATACTCAAGAAGACTCATTGGCTGTCTAGGAGCAGCTTATGACGACCAGGTGTAAGTGCACGGTGCCGTTTTTAGATGCGACTGCATCTCATTCACTCGCCTTGTCCATGCAGCGTCGTCGGCGTTGTTGTCGGCGTCCGCCCCTCCCCCATTCTCCTCGCTGCGCGAGCTGCGCTCTCCGCCGCTCACCCTTTCCTCTCCGATGCCCCTCTCTTGCGAGGGGCATTTGATTGGATTAGAATGGATTGGCTTGGCTTGGATTGGATTGGATTGGATTGGATTTGGATTAGATTGGATGAAAGTGGTTTGTGCTGGATTGCGTTGCGTCATAGCCGCAGCAGACGCACTGGCGCCGGCGCTTGTGCAGTACTCTCTCTGCCGCGGTCTCCTCTCCTTCGGGCGCGCTGCGCATATAGCCGTTGTGCCGCTCTCCGGCGGCCTTTCGGTCGACGGTTGCTCTCCGCTTGCGCTTGAACCCCCCTCAGCGTCGCATCACACCAGTGTTCACGCGAGGGGAGGTGGGCGTAATTTTTTGTCTTTGGTAATGCCCGGTGATGCTTACGTAATGCAGTATGCAGTAATCAGGTTACCTTGAAATGACCGTAAGTGTATGCTGGCCACAGACCACCAGTCATGGCAAGGCGGAAAGAATGATCAAGCACAGGCAAACAATTATGCTTATACTGGCTGATACTGAGGCTGATACTGGCTGCGTGGGAACGTACTACGGGAAGATGCCCGTATAGGAAGCCCTCATATATTTTTAGGCATGAAAAAAATGATGAGGTGTCGGTGAATTTAGACAATCTATCAACCCTCATAGTGATGCTCCGGGGATATCTTTACTGTTTTCCACTTATGCCGAGCAACCCCGAGACGGTGAGGGCATAATAGTCAAAATATGGCAAACAAGGTAAAAATGTTTCTAAAATAGAAGGGGGAAATTGTATATATGGGTAAATGTAGCAATATTCAAGTATTCAAGCCAAGACCAGCCGACCCGCACCTTATATGGGGTTCATTGTGGCATGACTTGCACAGAGATTCAATAGTGTCCGCCGACTGAGAGACAATGTCTTTATATGTATAGCGTATTTTCGGGAGTTATCAAAAGTTATACACTCAATACAATCTATGCTGGGATAGATCTCTTTAAACATTGAACAAAAGCAGCTGTCGTAGAGTATAACCCCAGCGATCCAACTTGATGCATCGCCGAGACAGCTTCGATCTTACGGCCCCCAATATTCATGTGGGCGGGAGTTGGTGCGTACAAGTCAAGGTGGCCTTGGCGAGCTCACGCAAACAGGAGTCCACACTACTTAAAAAATCTTCAACATGAATACTTTTCTCTGGAAACTAGGCCTCTTATAAGGCAGAGAATGCATGTGAGGTGCTCATATTGTTTAACAATAGAGGTATATGAATGTGTCCACCACAGGCACATTTACTCGGAATGTTTCACACCCGAAAGTTATACACGAGGCCGCTAAGGGCGGTATCGGTGGATGCATGGCACTTTAATATGGTTCACGAAAATTCTCGCGGAGCATTTGTGCACTTCTCGATAAATGACAGGACGTTCACTGTGCGACAAAGGCTTCGGCATGCACCTTAGGGGTATGTGTATTCGGTATTAATCAGTGCGAGATATGAGAACCTTGAGACAACCGTCAAACACAAAATAGAGAGAGTTCAAGGTAAGCGATTCTCAATAACCTGGGATAGCGAGCTAAATTTTATTTTTAAAGTTGAGAATGTTTGGATATTATAGATGTTATTTCCCCGAAATGGCTAGAATAGTCGCGAGCCAGGTGGGAAGGCTTGGCTGAGACACTGTGTTCGTAATTTGCCCAAAGCACGCACGATACATACAAAACTAACTGCCTGTGCTACAAAACCAAAGTTTATAAAGGCAGTTGAATCACATATGTGGTAACAATCACAATCTTAATAGGCAGCCAAAACTACGCGAATGTTGTAATGTCTGCTGGTTCGGAACACAATTAGCCCGCCATCCCGTTTCAGACATCTTTCTAACTTCCAACAGTTAATTCTTGTTCCCAATGTAAGCTAGCTGTGACTAATATTAACAGTCCTTGGTTTGGTCTACACAGACAATACAGCCGGACGAAACATCGTAGGACAATCAATAGAAGCAGAAGGTTGCGTATAACATACATTTCATTTCATTTCATTTCATTTATATACTCTCAATGCACAAGGCGTTAAAGAGAGGAGTGGTGAAGAAACAAAATAATAATCTGTACAAACAAATGGAGCATGTTTAAAAAGGGTATGCGATCATGGTACTCTCGAAGTTGGCAGGATCAGTGATTGATGCGATGGAAGCGGGAAGGTGATTCCAGCCTGAGCTTGTTGTGGGCACGGATGAATTAAAATTAAGGTTTGTACGGCTGCTTGGAATTCCAACTTTGAAGTGGTGATCGCTGCGGGATGAAATATAGGATGGCGGCAAAAAAAGAGAGTTACTCAGTGAGGGTATGGTATGGTACAACTTGTGGAAGAGGCACAGACGCGAGATTTTGCGGCGAAGTGATAGGCTAGGTAGATTTAAGGTTGACTTCATATGAGTTACGCTTGCTGTACGGGAATAGTAGTTGGACAGAATGAAGCGAGCGGCGCGATTTTGAATTGCTTCTAGGCTACTGATATGAATGTTTAGGCGTGGATCCCATACAGATGATGAATATTCCAGCTTAGGTCGCACTAATGTTTTATAGAGAAGAAGTTTCAGTTCCATCGGGGCAAGATAGACGTTACAGCGTAAATAACCAAGAGTTCGGTTAGCACTGTTTATAATAACGTCAATGTGAGTCTGCCAGGAAAGGTTGTCAGAAATTGTAACGCCAAGGTACTTGTAAGTGCTAAATTTAGTAAGGGGGGAATTATTAAGTACGTAGTTAGTAGAAATATTACATATTACAATATTACAAATGATATATACCCCTGAATAATCAAACAGTTTTTTTTCTGTGCACGTCTGTTCGGTTTGTGTAGTATCTATTCAAGCTGTATTACCTTGCAATACAGATCATCTACTGTGGACAACAGAAGTAGAGATCTGTTTTAGGCTCTTTTGTTTTCTGTTTCTGTAATAATGATTCAGATCAAAAACTGGCTTAAAATATATCTCACACTGAGCGGATAATAACCAATCTCTTTAGGAGAAGGGAATTAATCTATTTTCAACAAAAAAGAAGACATCAGCTGGTTAATTTGTTCTGTTTTCCCAGAATCAATTTGTATTGTTTAGTGTATTCATTTTTGCTTTGTCATGATAGGAGTAGTAGACATTTCATCGAACTTTTAACGAAATGCTTGAGTTGCAAATCATGAAACCTAAACAAAGTAATGAGGAGACGTGCGAATTAGCCATGCCAGTCAAGCATACTTGCGCGAAGAGCATCACCATTGTTTTTTTGGTGGTCAACTTCCCGGTCACATGGCCTATGTTTTAAGATTAGTCATGATAACAGTTCAGACAACTTTTGGCCGGGAAACCCTTGACTACGATTGTACGCCAGTGTAGGATTCAATCAAGCACCTAATAGGAACTTGCTTTTGTCTTCGTGGTTACTAAACCTTGGTTTCTAATAGAACGCAAAAGGCATTTATTTGAAGTCACATCATTAGTCAGCAAACCTGTATTTCTTGGAGCTTCTGCGTCCTCCGTAGCAAGCGATGAGTTGCTTTGAATGTTCAACCGTATGAAATTAGTATGCCTGCAAAAGATACGGTGGGTACTAATATGAAAGAGCCGG